>NC_040011.1:22177805-22177994 GCF_000972845.2 Larimichthys crocea
GTTGGTTCAACTGCTCCTGTTGCAACTTCAGAATTTCCCTCATCTCATGCAGCTCCGAAGTTTGAGGGGGGCAAACACCCAACTGACAACTGCCCTGGACCACACACTGAGCACCGAAGACAGCAGGGACAGAATTCCTATGACCCCTAAAACCTCCAGGTGAACCCACCTGATCGCCTCACTCCTAGC
>NC_040011.1:22178094-22178911 GCF_000972845.2 Larimichthys crocea
TTAAGCGCAGCCCAGAATGGCTGCGCCAAGTTTGGCTCCTGTCTATGCCCGGCATCAACTCACACCGGGCACGTGTTGGCAGCGTTAATGGGCAGCATAGCGAGCGGCCGATTGATGCCGCGATCACGCGAAATCCTGGACGTACGCGAGACCCCGCGATAAACTGTGTATAAAGAAAACAACAACAACAAACAGCTTACATTGCTTTTCCAACGTGGAAGAGATTATAAAAAGCATCTGTTGTGTCATAAATTATTGTGTGTTGTTCATCTTCAACAATTAGTCTCTCATCGTTCATGTTGAGACCCTTTGATCGATTGACTGCTGACCTGGTGCTACCGGTCATGACATAATGCTGATGTGAAGTTGTGATAAGCTACATGAAATGCGTATTGTGTTTTATTTTTTAAAGGGGGCCGAAGTGTATTGCATTGATTCTGTGTTGGATTTCCTGTCTGGTGCGACCTGCTCTGTTGAGATTTACGTGGTTTAGCAGTGGCTTGTGTCAAAAACAGAAATGCTACGGAATGATAGCGCTGCAGCACGGAGAGACGTTTCTGGGACGCTTCTGAGACGTTCTGCGGCGCGCCCTGTGTGAATGGTTTGATTGATTAGAGTGGCAGCGGTCAGCTCCGGTGACCCCGTCCAGCCGTTCCGGCGCCGCTTACATCCCCGGTGTGAGTGGGCCTTCAGGTGTACAATCTGATGAGTGATCTTTCTCTTTCAAAAGATAAATAAACAAAAAGGGTACTTAATAACTATATTGGCATGTCTAATTCTACAAAAAAATGGTTAGTAATCAGTTAAAAATTAATGA
>NC_040011.1:22179011-22180325 GCF_000972845.2 Larimichthys crocea
CATGTGAGGAGTCTGGTTAACACCTATATAATCAAAGACAAATGTTCCTCCCAACAATTCAGGAAAGTTTCCAGAAACTAGTCTGATCCAAAACAATGTTCCTTGCCCTGACGATTTCTGGCGTGTACACGTCAAATTCACATCATCTCCAACACCAACAGTCTTCATGTCAAAGTTCAGATCATCTGAGCATCCTAAAGACAAAATGAAATACAGCAGTGATCAACAACAGAGATAGATTCATATCTGCCCTGTGCTCAAATGATGCAAGAAGATGAAAATATATTTATAAGACAAAAGTTGACTTACGCCCCACTGTGAGGATCAGCAGTAAATAAAACACGGTCAGCATTTTCATGTTATTCCACTTGAGACTACAGTAAAATTAGATCCTAATAGAAGATGATTCACCTTAATGTAACCATATCAAGGGGGAGGGAACAATTTTAGAGCAATCTGATTGGTCCATTGTTATGTAGGCATCTCACTGCACTACCACAGAGGAAGTAATATCGCAATCTTTCCAATCTAAAGACATGAAACAACATCAGCTTTTGTTTGGTTTCTGTAACTGACACGGACAGTGTGATTTATCTGATCTTGTGTGTGTGTTCAGCTAATAAGGAAACACCCTCAGTGCTCATGTATGAAGACAAGTTCCCTTAAAACAAAGAAGAGACAATATGTCTTCATAAAGCACATTTCTGATCTGTACATTTTTAGTTTTTGTTATTTATATTATAGGGAGAATCGGCTCCTGACTTCCATAAACCTTAAAATAGTTCAGGTCAGGGCCGGTCCTAGCTACGGGCAATTTGGGCGGCCGCCCAGGGCGCATTCTCAGTGGGGGGCGCACGAACGGCCGAAAAAGCAAAAAACTTCGGTAATTTTCGATACCGCTCATTAAGTTAGCGGAGCGGGGAAAAGTTTAGAGCAACTGGATTGGCGGGTTGTTTGAGGCATCGCACGCACTAACCATGGACAGTAAGTAAGTGATCAGCATCTTCCACCTAAAGACATGAAACAACATCAGCTTTTGTTTGTTTTCTTAACTGACACTGACTTTGTGATTTATTTGATCGGTGTTGTTCACTAAATAAGGAACCACTCTCAATGACTCTTTGGGGTCGCAGTATACAAGAAGAAGTTCCCGATAATGCGCCCCCACCATGAACAGGACAATTGCTTCATTCATTCTGTCCTACTTTTAGTTTTTGTTTATATGTATTGAGTTGGCACCTGACTTCCAACACCTAATATATTCAGGGTACTAGTTTCGTTCTTCATGGGTATTATCCCCATCCAACCTGGTGC
>NC_040011.1:22180335-22306631 GCF_000972845.2 Larimichthys crocea
ACTAAAACCAACTGATTCAGTTCAGATATGTTCAAAAGCATTTTGCCAAACAAAACCTTGTGTTCAATAGTGCACATTTCAAACGTCCAATGCCATTTTCTTTGGTGACAGTACGTTTTAAGTTTGTGAATTTAAACTTGACTGTACTTCCTGAACTGGTGCCCAACAGCTTTGGATGCAAATGACATACTGCAAAACAGTCCATGTTATTTTTAAAAAAACTGGATTAATTACTGCTACTTTACATATTTGTCAGTTGCATATTTTTTTATACAGGACAGGAAAGCAGAAAGAGAGGGGACAATACACGGCAAAAGACCACAGGCCTGAATGAAACTAACATCACTTGGCTTTTTGCACATGGGGTGCTCACTCTACTAGGTGTGCTACACGGATGTACAGACAGATATTTCTACCCCAGACTTTCTATACTTAATAACTGTAGGATTTATGTATCAAAACTGCCATTGTTGCTGTTAAAAGATTAGTCCAGTCTAGTTGTTTGAAGAAGGGTTGCATAATTTGGAGAAGTGGACAGGGATTCTTACACAGAGGTAGAGAAAATCTTCACTTGTTTTTAGAGAGCTGGTTAAAGACAGCAGCAGAGGAGCAGCTTGTATCAAAGAATATGTTGACATATGGGTGAAGAGAAAATCCTGCAAAATGTCTGTAGCAGTCAGTTAAAGAGGAAGTAATGGATCTGTTTGATTTGTGTACACCTAAACAAAGCTTTTTTTTTTTTTGTTTCACTCCACATCATCACTGATGACCCGCCCACTCTGCCTGTCAGTCATATCAGCAGGAAGAGTGCAGCGTACAGAGTTGAGGAGGGCTGGTAAACCATCCATCCTGTACACTCACTTCACTTCTCTTCAGAGAGCTGTGAAAGGCAGCAGCAGAGCGACTCTCTCACAGTATCACAGGAACACATTCAACTGGAGACGTTTAGAGTTTCTGACCTGCATATTTTTATCACAATGTGAACCTGTGAGAAAACCACAAATAAAATAACAACAAGGTGATTAACATACATGTACTGTATGTAGAGTCCCAGACACCCTCACAATAACAGGGACAGGACACCTGACAATATAATGTAGTCCAGTACAACACCACAAACTCAAAGCAGGAGTTTATTACATAAAGTCGCTGACTTGAAAGGTGTACAGAGAATGAAAATACATCTGTTATCTATCTAGAGGGCCAAAACTGTCACAACATTTAATCAACTAATGTGTAGTGGTTTGTGGTCTTAATCAGGGTCAACGTATTTTTGACGACAAGTCAGAACAAGTTGATCGGACACAAGAAAAGTAACAACTGTGAAATGTAATCTAACACAGAAGCTTTGCAGTAAATACTGTCATATACTTTATGTCCTGCTTTTTACTTTGACTCACAAACACAGTCACCACTGACAAACAAATGATGCATGGAAACTTCAGCATTGTTGTGGTCGGTCTTCAAACTAAAGTGTGAATCAAACAGCGCTCTTCTCTCTTTCTCACTCTCTGTTTTAGCCTCAGGAAGCTGCACTTGACTGCTGCTATGTACTGTATGTTTTAAAAACATGATAGTATATTATATTCATTTCTATTATTAATATTACAACAAATTGCAGGAGTTGATAAACAGGATGCTTGAACACACACCCAGTCACACTATATCATTATTGTTTATATTTTATGCAGGTTGCTCCTTTTCATTGGTAGTTACTGTTAGAGGGGGAGGTGCTAATCATTCACTGGTCAGGGTCTGGTCTTAAATCAGGAAATCAGGAGATGAACTGTGATCTTAAATGAACTTTACCTGATTATCTGTAAATAGATTTTACATACTTGCAGAATTGTGGTCCAATGCATCACTTTGGTTTGATTTTAATTCATCACTGCACAATCTTTGGTTTAAACTTTTAAAATAATCTACAGACATTATTTGTTCTTTGAATGAGCACATTAAACAGCAATAACTAAAGTTAGCCTGAAACCTGTTGTAGCTCCTCCCTCACTACATATCCTGTTGAAGCTCATAGTCAGGTCTGTTCTGAGTAAACAGCCTTGATTGTTGGTCAAAGGGTGGAGAAAGCCTTCATAGGCTGTGGTTAGTCTGTCATAGACTGTCAGTATAGCTTGTTGCATGTGGCTTTGCTTGTTGTCATGATAGACTTGCCGAAGACCCTAACGAGTGTTTTAAGACCAGAAAGACAGAGGAGTTTATTGTTTATTGTTTTAGTTACCTGCTAATATTGCACAATATATTGTTTAAAGAATGATTTCCTCTGCCTCCTAAGAAAGATTGGGTCTACATCATAAAATACTATCTCTATAGCAGGGGCTGTGCACTATGGCATATTGTCTCAGTTTGCTATAGTTCCTAAATGTTCACAATTTCTCAACAATGAAAAGGCAACATGCATATGCATGGCACTGTTATTGCAAACTGTTGCAAAAAATGCACCGGCCTCAGATCATAGGTAAAGCAAAACAGAATATTGAATTAGAATATGAAACACCATCAAATGAATGGAATACAAGCATTTAGAACACAACAGAGTAAAAACTAGCAAAAGATATTTATTTAGACCATTTTCACAAAACCTATAGTGACCATAAGACCAAGGACTGTAAGTTTGTAGCTAGGCTAACAAGGAAGGTAACAGTACCTAGCAGTTCTTCTGAGAAAGCAAATAAACAGAGTTTCGTAGAACCAGTTGATCATTTTGACTGCATTTATGCATGCAGCACCAATTTTTTGAATTTTTGATTTTCAACCTCAGCTCCTATAATACGTTGATAATAGTAAACTATTATACTACTATACTATGCAATCAAAATAGTGATGCACAGCTTGTTAGGGACAAAAATGTACCAATTAAACTCAAATGAAAACCAAATTTCAGATCCCATGGTCTTTACAGCATAAAATCATGTATTCTATTATGTCCAACTTTCAATATGCTTACCAAAACACATGCTATTTGCTTGGTTTCCACTAGGAGCATTCCTGCTTTACTCTGAGGCACTCAAGCTGCAAGCTCTGTGGCTGTGAAGTGAAACCTGTGCAGAAGTATCCAAAAAATGCACTTCGACTGGCCACTTAAGGCTGGCTACAGAATAAGTCAGTCTCCATGTTGTTTTTGGTACAAAAAACAGTTTTGGTCTCTATAGGTAATTTTTGCATTGATGACAACTTGGTGTGAATATGTTTTATATCAAATGCCAAATGCCTAGACCTCATGTGCCTCACAGAAACCTGGCAGAAACCAGAAGCTTTTTCCGTGTTAAACGAAACCTGCCCTAATGGTTTCTGCTAATTCTGCTTTCAGCTGAATTCCTACAACTACTGGATTGTTTTAATCTCAGCCAACGTGTCGATGTCCCTACACATACTAAAGGTCACACCCTTGATTTGGTCATCACTGATTCTATCCCCCTCAGTAAACCACTTGCCTATGACCTAGGTGTCTCTGACCATAAAATCATCTACATGGAGGTGCCATCTCCGTCACCACTCACTAGGCCACAACACCAAATCCGTTTCAGAAACCTGAAAAACATTAACCCTGTATCCATGTTCCTTGACCTTCAGCATCTCCTCTCAGTTAATTTTTCGACAGCCAATGACGCTGTGGACTTCTACAATAAAATCCTGAGCAACATCCTTGACCACCATGCACCAACAAAAACCAGACTAGTTTCTTTCTCCCGCACAGCCCCGTGGTATACTAGCCAGTTACGCAAAATGAAGGCGGCTGGGCGGGTACTCGAGAGGCGTTTCAAAGCCACAGGTCTCACCATCCATAAGCTGGCTTTCCAGGAACATCAGAAGGCCTACTCCAAGTCGCTTAGGGAGGCGCGTTCTCTCCATTTTTCCAAAATTATTAATAACAACCATGGACACTCAAAGCAGCTTTTCTCAACCGTCAACCATCTCCTCAATCCACAGCCTCCCTTACTGCCAGAAATAAATGAAGAATACTGCAACAAATTCATGGTCTTTTTCAAAAATAAAATCAACTCCATTCGCTCTGGCCTCTCCGGTTCCTCCACTCCACCTGCCATGACCACTGAACCACAAATTGTAATCTCCCAGCCCCTAAATTCCTTCCCTTATGTCGGCCTCCCAGAGGTTGAGAATATCATCCGGAGAATGAAACCCTCCACCTGCACTCTGGACCCCCTTCCAACATCCTTGGTTAAAGATAACCTCTCTGCAATCAGCCCTCTGATAACCAAACTAATAAACCTCTCCCTCCAGACTGGATTTGTCCCTGCTGCCCTTAAATCTGCCATAATTAGACCACGTCTCGAAAAAACCCACACTCGACCCAGAAGATTTTGCCAACTATAGACCTATCTCAAATCTCCCATTCCTTTCCACAGTTCTTGAAAAAGTAGTTGCTGCAAATCTTCAGGACCATCTTAATAACAACAACATTCCAGTCTGATTTCCGATCTGCGCACAGTACAGAAACAGCCTTGGTTAGAGTAACAAATGACCTCCTGATGGCAGCAGACTCCGGCTCACCTTCGCTCCTTGTCTTCCTCGATCTGTCTGCTGCATTTGACACTGTGGACCATACTATACTCCTCAACCGGCTACATCACTCTATTGGACTCAATGACACTGCTTTAAACTGGTTTCACTCCTACCTCACTGACAGAACTGAATACATCTCTTTTGGCAATGCAAAATCCCAGACACACACTATTACCTGTGGGGTCCCTCAGGGCTCAGTCCTGGGCCCTATCCTCTTTAATTTATACATGCTCCCACTCGGCCGTGTTATTGATCGCCATGGAATTTCCTTCCACTGTTATGCAGACGACACACAGCTCTACATCAAAACTGGCACACACCCCTCCCCAAATTCCCCATCATCACCATCGGTATCAGCTGTCCTGCCGTTACTCTCAGCCTGTCTGGAGGAGATAAAGACGTGGATGAATCTCAACTTCCTTAACCTCAACAGTTCTAAAACAGAGGCTATTATTGTGGACACCCCTAACCAGATCCAGGCATCTTCCATAACCAGCCTCACCCTGTCTGGTCATGACATCCCCCTCTTTCAATCTAGTAACCATCTTGGCGTTAGTAGATTTGACCCATATCAAACCCTTGGTAAGATCTCTCTCTACACCTCAGTCAGAAATCTTGGCCAAGCTCCGGGCCAAATCTCACCTTACAGACTGTGAAAACTATTCACACCTTGTTCTCGCTCCAGACTGTGATCCTGACTCCTCATCGCCCTCCCTGACCATCTCAGCATCATCTCAGACTCTGAACAGTTTTAAAAAAGAACTTAAAACGTTCCGTTTTTTCCACATCCTATATCGTATTGACATGATTCTTCTGTTGTGATTATTTTGCAGTTTTTTTGTCTTTGTGTGGAACTATATACCTTGCGTGTCGTCTGATTGTAGCCACTTGCAGATTTGATTCAAATGTAAAGTGCATTATAATTAACAGTTCTATGATTATTCTTCTTATTATTATTATTATTTAGATCACTCAACTGTTCAAGCGATATTAAGGTTATAGTTATGTATAATTACCAGTGTGGCCACTTTAATTAACAGTTGGGTGTCACACCGCGGTGAGGTTAAGTTAGGTTTTTGTCCAGTCTCGTCATTTCCTGTTTTATTTTGATATTTACCTGCCCTCTCGTTTCAGGTCACTTGCCCTTCCTCATGTGTCACCGGTCTGATTGTCTTCCCCGCCCTGATTGTTTCCACCTGTTCCCCATTACCCTGTGTATATATTGTCTGCGTCTCCCTTTGTCCTGTGCCGAAGTGTTTCGACTCCTGTAGCGTTCACCAAAGCCTTATTTCATAGCCCACAGCCATAGCTTTATAGCTCTAGTGTTCTTTTGTTTTCTTCCTCGCAAGAGTGATTTTTTGTTGTAGTTTCTTAGCCTAGCCCTTTTTGTTTCTTAGTGTTTAGCATTGTGTTTTTTCAGCCTCGTTGGAGCACCCTAAGTTAATGTTTTCATAGCCTTTTGTTTTCCCTCCTTGAGAGTGATTTTTATTTTGTTAACCTTAAATAGAGTAGTTTAGAGTTTTTTCCTCCTTTGGAGTGATTTTTTGTTTCTCCTAGTTTAGGCCTTTTTTCATAGCCTCACTCATTCGAGGATATTTGTAGATCTGAATAAAACAGCTCTCTGCCTAACTCTGCATCTGAGTCCTCCTTTGAGTCCCGGCCTGACATTGGGTGCCATTACAGATAGCTCGTTTGAGCACCCAGGCATCATTCAGCCTGCTTAAGGTCTTATAAGGTCTTATTTAAATTATGTTGATTTAAACAAGGATAAATGGGAGGGGTGTTAAAAGTGAATATAAGGCTTAGTGGGCCTGGTTAGCGAGAAGGTAACATCTGTTATGCACGCTTCAGACAGCGACTTACTAAATTTCTCAGACTCTCGAAGTCTACTTGTACTCCCAAGTGCCTAGTAATCCCTGCTTGGCAGCCACCACGGTTGCATTCAGTTGTTTGACACTCTCTCATGGTGCAGATGAGAGAGATGGCAGGTTGAGGAGCTTAGTTGTCCAAGGCAGACATCATCAGCGCCTTTAAAGTTCTTCCTCTTCACCCTGACTACTGGCACCTTTTTGGTGTCCTATGGAAGGGCACATATTATTTCACCATCCACCTGACCTTCAGGTTCAAGAGCAGCCCAAAAATGTTCAGCTCTATCTGAAGCACTTTGCTAGATCCTGATTAACAACCACACATCATCCACCTTCTAGACGACTTCCTGATCATCACACCACCTTCTTTCCCCCCGTCACATGGTCTCATCACCATGACTTCAGCCTTCCGCAATCTCTAAATTCCTCTCTCCCTGAATTAAACGGAGGGCTCCCCTGCACATCCCTGGAATTTCTCAGCATCACCCTCCACTCCAGCTCACTCTAAGCTTCCCCGCCCACAGAGAAAATCCACTGTACCTCCCTACTCATTTCCAACTTCCTCCTGGATCACAGATGCACCAAATGCCAACTCCTCTCCCTGTGAGGTCACCTCAACTACACCATCCACATGGTCCCTCAGGGTTGATCCTTCTTTTCACACCTCCTTTCGATAGCTAAGTCTGCCCCAAATCTCCATGACCATGTCATGCTGATCGAAGCATGCAAGATGGAGCTAAACCTATGGCACCATCATTTCCTTTCTTCCTGAAATGGTATCTCCTTTTTCTATGACGACTACATCACAAACCCAGAAGACATCCAGCTTTTCACCAATGCAGTCCGCTCCACAGGCCTCAGTGGCTACTACCGAGGTAGGTGGTTCTCAGCTGAATGGCCATCCGAATTCTCATCCCTCTCTCCTTCCTCCACTATTTATGAAATGTACCCCAACATCACAGCAGCCATTCTTTGTGGTCACCAATGGTCCAAGAAAACCATCACAATACACTCTGATAACAGCACTGCAGTGAAAATCATTAGTAAAGGATGGTCCTACTGCGTCATCATGCAGTTCATGCAGATGCTCACCCTGGTTTCAGCACAACCCCAATTTATCATTCAAGCATCACACATCCCAGGTCACAAAAAGACAATTGCAGATTCTCTCTCTCGCTTCTCCCTCCAGAAATTCAAACTCTTTGCACCAGCCTCCAATTCCCTTCTAACGTTCTCAGCCACAATCTTTTACTGACTTACACTCAGAAGCTCCCACGTTTCAACATTAGAAATGATCCAAACAACATCTGAAATACACATGTGCTTCTCTACTGAAGTTATCTCTTGGGGCTCTAAGGCATAGAGATACAGAGAGACTCGACTCCCTCCAGGTTTCATCCTGTCATCCTGACGCAATCTCCCAACCCCTTCATCTACTGTAGCAATGACCCCATTTTCTCCTCTCATTCCCTACCCCTCCACCCCTTTACCCTAATCCTGTCATCCCTTCATCCCTCAATCCCTTGACCCCTCGACTCTCATCTCTTCTTCCCTCCCACAGCAAATCATCTCAGTGTATCGATAACATGTGTTATATGAGTTATTAAAGAACTCACCTTTTTGTGGTGTCTGTGTGTCTTATGGCTGTCACAATATCAGAGTTTGACTACATGATTATCGGGGCCAAAAGAATTGACACTGATATTATTGCCATATTGATAGAACATTTGTAAGAAAACAATTAGAATAATGCTATTAGTCCAATTTATAAAATCTGGTGTCAAATCATCAAAAACTAAAATTGTAAATACTCTGTGGAAAACAATAGCAATAGTATCAGTATTATTAATATAGTTGTTATTATGGTATCGTATAATACATTTTTTCCTCTAATTTAACATGGGAGTTTTTTATTTTATTTTTTCTTTGTCACTGCACATAAACATCAGATGAACAGTTTTGAGGCACAGTGGTTAAAGCTTTTTGTACAGAATAATCACAAAAATTACAGAAAGCTTTTAAAACTATTTAATGGATATTTTTCCATCATCATAGAAAATAGCAGGATATACATTGGTATGGACATACACTGATTGAAAACAGATTAAACAAACTATGTAGAAATTATAAAAATTGTATTTTTTAACGTTCATCCAAATAAAATGTTACTTATTACTTACTAATATCAGATGCAAATATTTATGTGAAGCAGAATATTTTCCACAATGTTCAGGATTAAAATTATATTAATCCATGTTAATCTGTCCCAAAAGAGTAGATTGTTTCTCCCTCTGCTGTTTTCACATTCCTTCTCTCTGCTTTGCCAGCTTTCCTCTTGGTGAAGGTCGGTGCAGCATAAGCCAAATGGTCTTCATCTCTCTGAGAAAACATATGGAATAATATTAAAGACGGCAAATGTTAATGTTCACATGTGCGAACAGCTTTTCCATTGTCATCTTTTCTTTGTATATCTTACCTGCTGACTTTGCTGATCGCAAGCTGTTGCAGCATTTGTTTCAAGAACAGCAGCAGCTGTATTGTAAAAATACAAATGATCATGGTTTAACTTAAGAGATGTTGGAACTTGATTCATGCAAATCAGTACTGCATTTTGATTTATTGAATTTTGGGCTATAAAAACAATGATGCAAATCCTGTGAAGTTAGCTTTTGTAAAAATTATTAATGAATAAGATATTTACAGTTTCCACTAGATTTTTTCTTGATGTTGTAAATCAGGAAGGCAATGATGATCAGACTCAGAGCCAAAGCAGCACACAACAGAAACAGAACTGGATCCTGCCTGTTGATGGCTGAAACAATAAGAACAGGAGCAAATAATGAAAGGTAATAATTTTGATGATATCCTTCCAGTTTTTAAATGAATGATTATTAATGATTTGTATTAAAATGTTCTGCAGTTACCTTCAATCTCCAGTTTTGTTCCATTTCCAAATAATATCTCCCCACATGTGGCCACAGCACAGTAATAAGTCCCAGCATCAGAGGAGCTGACGTTCTTAGAGAAGCTGTAGACACATTTCTGTGGAGAGTGAGTCTGAGGACTCCTCTCACATTCATCACCACTGTTTCCATGAGCGTAAATTAAACTGGGATACGACTCATCTGATCCGGCTCTGAACCAGTACACACTGTGTTCTCTTGGACAGGTTTTATTCTCAGAGTCAGAGAGGACTGAACACTGCAGAGTCACTGAGTCTCCTGGACGGACTGGATCAGATGGAGGGACTTGAAAGACGGCAGTGATATCAGGTTCTGGTCCTGAGAAGTACAAAAATGAAAATCAACATGCTTTACTTATTATAATAAAAAATATAATGGAAATGTACTTTCTTTACACATACATGTATGCAAATTGGATGAAAATGTAAAGGTAATGGTCTTTACCTTTAATCCTTAGAAATGTTGCATTCAAAAATGTCATTTTTAGTTGGTTTATTTTTATACAGTAGTAATGTCCAGTATCGCTGAGCTTTGTCTCATGAATTTGCAGAAGAAATGTTCCAGGTTCTTGTTTTGTTGTCATGCGAGGGGTCTTGTTGACATCTTCATAATCAAAGGAATGTGTTCCTCCCAAGAATTCAGGCATGTTTCCAGAAACTAGTCTGATCCAAAACAAAGTTTCTGTGATCAGTTTTGATGTCTGTCGTGCACATGTCAAATTCACATCATCTCCAACACCAACAGTCTTCATGTCAAAGTTCATATCATCTGAGCAACCTAAAGACAAAATGAAATACAGCAGTGATCAACAACAGAGATAGATTCATATCTGCCCTGTGCTCAAATGATGCGAGAATATGAAAATATATTTATAAGACAAAAGTTGACTTACGCCCCACTGTGAGGATCAGCAGTAAATAAAACACGGTCAGCATTTTCATGTTATTCCACTTGAGACTACAGTAAAATTAGATCCTAATAGAAGATGATTCACTTTAATGTAATCATATCAAGTGGGAGGGAACAAGTTTAGAGCAATCTGATTGGTCCATTGTCATGTAGGCATCTCACCGCACTACCACAGAGGAAATAATATCACAATCTTTCCAACCTAAAGACATGAAACAACATCAATGCCAAGTTTCATTTTGGGTTTCTCTAACTGACACTGACTTTGTGATTTATTTGATCTTGTGTGTGTTCAGCTGATAAGGAACACCTTATGACCCTATGACCTCTTGGGGCTCATGTATCAAGAGAAGACAATGTGCCTTAATACAGCACAGTTATGTTCTAAAATTCTTTAGTGTTTTGTTGTCATTCATAATTATTGGGATTGTAGGATTTCTTGATATCAGGCTACAACCCCAATAAATATAAACAACAAAACAAAATGTGAAATGTGCTGTATGACGGCATATTGCCATCTTCCAGGTGAGCTATTGATGACTTTACATACTGTTGGGAGATGCCTGTAGAAAAAATCCTACATGTGTCTGTAGCAGCGAGTTAAAGAGGAATTAATCGATCTATCTGATTTGTATTTTTATCGTCTTCAAAAAAAGATGTTTTCAGCCATTTGCCACAGTGACCTTAAATGATGTGCGCCCACCATTTCCGATGCTACACATCATCACTGATGACCCGCCCACTCTGCCTGTCAGTCATATCAGCAGGAAGAGTGCAGTGTACAGAGTTGAGGAGGACTGGTAAACCATCCATCCTGTACACTCACTTCACTTCTCTTCAGAGAGCTGTGAAAGGCAGCAGCAGAGCGACTCTCTCACAGTATCACAGGAACACATTCAACTGGAGGCGTTCAGAGTTTCTGACCTGCATATTTTTATCTGAGGGGGTGAACCATGTGAACCTGTGAGAAAACCACAAATAAAATAACAACAAGGTGATTCACATGTATGTACATACATGTACTGTATGTACAGTGCCGGACACCCTCACAATAACAGGGACAGGAACACCTGACAATATAATGTAGTCCAGTACAACACCACAAACTAAAAGGTGTACGGAGAATGAAAATACATCTGTCATCTATCCAGAGGGCCAAAGCTGTCATATTGTGTGTTCGATCAATGTGTTGTGGTTTGTGGCCTTCATCAGGGTCAACATATTTTTGATCACAAGTCAGAACAAGTTGATCTGACACAAGAAAAGTAACAAGTGTAAAATCATATACTTTCAAGTATACTCACAAACACACAGCAATAAAGACACTCACAGTCACCACTGACAAACAAATGATGCATGGAAACTCCAGCACTGATGTGGTCTGTCTTCAAACTAAAGTGTGAATCTAACAACGCTTTTCTACCTTTTCTCACTCTCTGTTTTAGAAGCTGCACTTGACTACTGTCACAACTTTTCTTTTGTTTAATAGGCAAGTGGACAAACATGACAGCACACTGATTCCTTTTATATTATTGGTGTCAGAACATCTACAGGTCTAAATAAAGGGTATAGTATAGTTGGACATACTCACCTAGTCGACCATTGTATGTCCTGACCATTTTTCATCTCACTCTCTAAATGAAGTTGGTGTCATTTTATAGGTTTGACAGTCTTGCTAAAGTCACATTTATTGATTGGACTGGCAGCCTGTGGGGAATTGATCAATAAAGCAATTTTAAAGTTAAAACAAAACACAATCTAATATGTGGATTATATATTTTATAGATGCATGTTGATGCCTTTGGCTGAAACCTGTTGTAGCTCCTCCCTCACTACATATCCTGTTGAAGCTCATAGTCAGGTCTGTTCTGAGTAAACAGCCTTGATTGTTGGTCAAAGGGCTGAGAAACGGCCCACCAGAGCCTTTGTCTGAGTGTAGCTTGTTGTATGTAGCTTTGCTTGTTCTCACATGAGACATGCAGAAAGACTTTACAAGTTTTTAGTATCATAAAAACAAAGGGGTTTATTAATTTAGATCAATATCCCCTCACATTTTTTCATACAGTGTATTTTCTTATTGGTACATAAGATCAATAATAATAAAATAATAAATGATAAAGATCAATATAATTTCTTAGCATTTGTGATAATAGTATACTCATCAGACAGCTGGGAAAATGAAAACAAAAGCAACACTAACAGGTGAGAAAACAGATCTATATGGACATTTGTGGTGGGAAGGACTGTCCCACTTTATCTGAGGTCTGCACAATATGACCACAGTTGACATTTCCCCAGTGGTGATCTTTTGACACACTTGGGGACATGATGAGGTTTAAACTTTCCAGCTTTTGTATTCAAAACCAAATGGTGACCAATAGTGAATAATTCAATAACTTTACTGTTAAAAGCATATACAAAACAATAAGTTGAGCCGATTTAAATAAAACTAGCTTTCTGAGGCCTCTTGTAGCACTTCCATCCTTGCAACCAAACTTTACTCTTTGTACACATCCTGTTGAAGCCCATATGCAAGTCTATTCTGAGCAAACAACTTTGATGGTTGGTCAAAGGGTGGAGAAATGGCCCACCGCAGGCTTTGTCAGTCAGGGTAGCTGTTGCATGCGGCTTTGCTTGTTTTCAAGAAAGACATGCAGGCGGCTTTTAGAAAGTTAAAATTAAAGTGGGTAGTATAATATTTTTATACAGTCCTGACAGAAAGATTGAATGTACCTGCAACATACAAATACAACTATGTGCTTTTATTAGCTTTGTTTCCTTTTACAGTTGTAATAATGTGTAAATTGTAGAGGACAGAAAACAGCTCACTTAAAAAACAACAACAACAAAAAAAAAAAAAAACGTCTATCTTCTGGCACCTCCCACTCTCTGGCTCCACGCACAACAGGGGTGTTAACTGTTTATTCTCTGATTTGCAAATATCTCTGCTCTAACTGGAGTCATTTCTCTCAGTGTTGTCTAAAATATAATTTGAGCAATTTATACCAGAAACCCAAATCTGGTTACAACTTGACCTGCATCCTAATAGCAGAAATGCCAGCAGTCAGGAAGAAACATTATTATTCATTTGGAGGCACCTGACAAATTTAAGTACAATAAGCACTCTGTTTTTAGAGAAATATCAGACACAGTTAGCAAAAAACAAACAAAAAAAAAAAACCCTGAAGAACATAGTGGAGTGTTTATCAGTTTAAGATAAGATTTTTCTGCATGCTGTTTGGGGCTGAGCAGGTAGTGAACGTTGGGGAGAGTGGAAACAGCTGCCTGGTGTGGTCATAAATGACACTATCAAAGTGGTGAGAGTAAACCAAAACAGTAGAGTTGTGGGCTGGAACTTGCTACAAAACTTCATATAAAACTGAGGGGAGCTTGGTTGATGTACAGTGACTTTTTTCACATTGACACATTGTCATTTGATAAATTTAAGGTTAAGAATGTACTTGACGGTGTGTCTATTAGCTCAGTTGGTAGAGCATCCGCCCCATGTACAAAGGCTCAGTCCTTGTCGTAGCGGCCCAGGGTTCAAATCCGACCTGTGGCCCTTTGCTACATGTCATTCCCCATCGCTCTCTCTCTCCCCACATTCCTGTCACTCTTCAACTGTCTCTATCCAATAAACTTGAAAAGGCCGAAAAAAAAAATGTATTTGACATCAAAGCACAAAGACTGAGGATAGAAAGAAACAAGCTTGTTTACATGTTCTATCTCATTAGCTTGGAAGTCAATGAGCCAGCAGTGCATCCAATAGTGTATTTTTAAAGGATGATATAATAATAGTTTGAAGCAGGAACAATCAGCTGATTATTCCTGAAACCTAATATGATGGGTTGTTAAATGGTGATATAAAGTAGCAGTTTGACTATGAGTCAGGAGTGCCAGTCAGTGCAAGTCTGACAAAGAATATTTTAGTTACAAGGACCCATGTTCTTCAGTACATTGGTCCTTTAACAATTACTAACAACCAGGTATTTCAAAAGGCACCAACCAGACAGTCTATCTGTCTATCTCTAATATGTTTGCACGGGGTGTTTTTTTGGGGGGTAACTCAAGTGATGCCTCTTGTATCTAACAGACAAGCTTAGTGATTACCTGAAATACCTTAGCCAGTAGATATTCCGCCACAGTACGTACAGTATGTCCCCTGGATGCCTAGTAGAAGTTGCACAGCCATCGGCCACTATCGGAGCCAAGTTCAGCAGTAGTTCGTAAAACTACTTATCACTGCCAATTAATTGGTGAAACTGATGAATTGATCAACCTCTATTGACAGGACTTCAGAGACAACAAGGATATGGGAATGCTTCCTTATCCCTTTTAAAACAAACAACCCATTTCATGTCAAAAGTAAAATTAGAAAAAAAACTAGGGTTCATTTTAATTAACGCAGATTAATCGGGCTGCGTTCATTAGTGGAATTAGGAAACTTTAGCCCACTCTCTAGCATAGTAGGTGGCGGTAATGCTCCTTAAACGCTTGTTGCCATCCGCCAATAAATCAAAGAAGAAGAATCAGGCTGCGTGGTACCTGCTGGTGCCACTTTTGAGTCGGAAAAACACTCCACCCACACCTGCTTTGTCAATATGATGGAGGCAACATCTGATGCTAGCGTTAGCAGCCAGCGTCCACCTTGGCCATACATTCAGATGCAAACTGATGAAGTCTACTAACGACTGATTAACGAACTGCCTCACTATATGGACTGCAGGCTAATGGCAGTGTTAGAGGACAGGCAGAGGTTTTACAGATAGCATCCTCTGACGGAACAAAGACAGAGATGCCAATCTAATCTGTAACAGCAAATATGTTTTCTAATGCTGACCAAACATAATGAGGAAATGCTGTTAATAAACTTTTCTGGCAGTGTTAAAATGTTAAAAATGTGCAATACACTATCCACTTGGACAGTGTGACCCTGTTATTATAATATAGAACTTTAAATCACAATATTTCCATAACTTTAACCAAAGTGCTTTTGTTGCCTAAATTTAACTAAACAAATATATAATATATATGTATTTATCCCAGCTGCAATGAAAATGGATTGTGTGTTTGGTAAATTTAGGGGGAAGTACTTTTATGTATCAGCCAATCAGGATGATTTCTACATGGAAAACCCACACCACTTTGTGACCAAACCTTCCATTTGCAGTTGCACAAGAGAAGGTTGCTGTTCAACAATGATCTCGATGTTTGATGGAAATTTGGCTGCTTTGATTCTCCTTAGTACAGTATGTAAGTGTAATGCTAAACTAGTGGGAGAAAAATACTACTGTAAGTTTTTACTACACTGGAGCTGTGCAAAACTGGCATGTTGTAACTCTGTTTTTTGTTTCTTTTCTTCAGACCTGATTCAGCCTGCAGAGGTTCCTCACTACCTGTCTTTGACTGTGGCTGAACTTGGTGGGAATGTTACTCTGCAATGTCCAGTTCCTAAGGAGGAAGGCAAATTCTTTCATTGGTATAAGCAGTCTGTTGGACATATGGTCCAAAGAGTCGCTGCCGTAATTCTTGGCTCAATGACAGTCAGTGAACCTATTAACCCCCGTTTTACAATAATAAAAGCAGGTCGTCAGTATCGTCTAACCATCAGAAATGTCAGCAAAGAGGATGAAGCAACATACTTCTGTCAACATGGAGTTGCATATTCACAGAGTTTTGTTAATGGCATTTTCTTGGCTGTTAATGGTATAATATTTTTTACTTTCAGAGTTTGTGCCTATACAAAAAGTCAAACAGATAAGTTAGATTGTGATTTGCTTTGACCTCTTTTTCATCTGAATCACACAGATCCTGATCAGCAGAAATCTGTCAATGTGAAGCAAAGTCAAGAGACGGCATCAGTCCAGCCGGGAGACTCAGTGACTCTCAAGTGTTCACTTCGCTCCAAGAACAAAGCCCGGTGTCCAGGTGAACCCAGTGTGTACTGGTTCAGAGCTGCATCAGGAGAATCTCATCCGGCCATGATTTACACTAACAGCAGTTATGAAGAAGAGGAAAGAAACTGTGTCTACAGTCTGTCTAAAACTATAAGAGACTCCTCTGATACTGGGACTTACTACTGCACGGTGGCCACATGTGGACAGATCCTGTTTGGTGAAGGAACTAAAGTGGAGATAAGTACGTATTTACAGTAGAATTTAAAAGCATTTATGAGTGTAAAATATTTCTTTAGGCTGATCATTATTATATTTAATAGATTATTATATGTGTTTATATGTGTTTATATGTTAACGCAATATATAAAATTATTCTGAAATGACCATCGGCTGACAGATGTAACAATTAATGTTAATGTTAATGTTAATGTTAATCAATGTTGTGGTTGCTGAAAAAAAAGGTAAACCAAAAAAGCATGACATTTTTTAATTTTTATTTCAGAATCAGAATTAGACCCAGTTTACCTCGTGCTCGGAGTGCTGCTTGCCTGCTGTGTGACTGTGATTGTCATCCTGATTTTCTATGTAAAGCGAAGCAGAATTTGTGAATTTTGCAAAGGTAGGTTGATCATACATAGATTTATGCAAAAGATACAACACTGATAACTGCTGACGGCGTTTTACGGGATCTTGCCCTGCACTGTACTGTACAGTTACTGCACAACACAATATCCTGTTTCAAAAGAATACACAATATTTCAAAGGTTCTGAGGACTTTGTTTTTATGAACAGGAGCCATGAGTGCTGCAGAGTTAACTGCGGATCAATCAAATGATTTGGTAAATATGCTTTAGTATATTCTGCTTTCCCTTACGGCTTATAATTTTCATGAAGAAAAAGTTGGGACACTGTGTAGAACATAAATAAAACAGAGTGCAATGACGTAAGTAAGCAAGTATTTTTTGACCTGACTTGTCTATGAATATGAAGCCACATCAGGATGGCAGCATACTTGCTCCAAAGCCTGTATATGTACCCATCAACATTAATGGTGCCTTCACAGATGTGAAAGTTGAACATACCATTAGCATTAACACACCCACACCACAGATGCTGTTTTTTTTTACTTTGTGCTGGTAACAATCTGGGTGGTCCATGATTTACAAAAACAATTTGAAATGTGGACTTATCAAATCACAGCATACTTTTGCCATCAGTACATCTTGGATGAGCTCAGGCTTTATTGTGTTTCTCTACGTTGTTGATATCTCGCTTGCATGGAGTCTTTACTTGCATTAGTAGATGCACTGATGCAACTGTGTTTCCTGTATTTTCTAAAGTTTTTCCAAGCCCATTTTTTAATTCAGGGCTGCCTATGGGACTGGGGTCAAAGGCATTCAAAGCTGGTTTTTGGCCTTTACATGGAAAGATTTCTCTGGAATCTCTGAATCTTTTAATGATATTATAGATTGTAGATGATGTAATCCCTACATTTATTGCAAAAGGGTGTTGAGAAACATTGTTCTTAAACTATTTACCAGCATAGTTTTTCACACTGTGGTGAACCTCACCATTCCTGTGAACGACTGAACCTTTCAAGGATATGAACTTTCATACCCAATTGTGATCCGAACACCTATGAGTTAAACAATTGACTTTACTTTTTTAAATGTGTTGCAGTTATCAATTTCAGAATGAGTGTATATTTAGTAAAACAGTTTAGCTATTTGAACATGAAATATCATTAGCATAACATAGGTCTAAAAGGATTTGCAAACCATTGCATTCTGTTATTAGTTTTGAGACATTTTACACAGACTCTTGCATCTTTTCTGAAACTGTACACAGCATCTAGTTGCTTCTGGTTCTACTGCTGGTCTGATATATACACAGCAAAACTGAAAGAGAGAAACACATTTTTTTTTCCACCATTACCAAGCCACTGAGCTGCAGATGATAATCATGATCAGAATATTAATAATGTGATTTTAATTATACTGACATTTAAAATAAGTAGTAATAGAGTTGTCATATTCAAGTAAACTAAACAGCATCTGTTTCCTCATCTAAACTGTAAATGCGTCAATAACAGACTGATACTCTTACATTTTTTCAGGATGGTGAAGCAGAGGCAGTGAACTATGCAGCACTGCATTTCTCCACAAGAAAACTGAAAAGAGGAAAGACCAGAGAGTCGCCACAAGAGTGTGTGTACTCTGTTGTTAAAACAGATTACCAAAATCAGCAACACCCCTCTTCATAGGCGGAGCAGGAGCAGTGAACTCCTCAGGGGGCCTCAGCTTAGCTTATGTTTCAGATAGTCTCCCACAGTGACATGAAGCAGCTGTTCATATTTTCTGAAGCATTGCATTTGGCAGATTTTATAGGAGAGGAGAGCGTTTCACTTGTTTTGTTTATTGATTGCACAACATACATGCCAGTATTCTGTAGGGTCAACATGTGTGTGGAACTTTTGTTTTCTGTTGTTTTGTTGACATAAAAACTTCCAAACCAACTTGTTTCATCTTATGTGAAATAACTCCATCCTCTATCATCATTAATAATAAAAAAAAAAAACTACTATCCATTCATGTAACAGATTCTACATCCCAATTTCTCTTTCTCAGTATGACTCTCATACCCAGATTTCTTTCACACTACAGCAAATGTAGTAAGGGATAATACCTGACGAGGTATCCATTATCATTAATTAATGGACGACGGGGTATTCAAAACAATCTGACGTGCAGCATAACCTATTGATTCCCAGTTATGGAGATCTCAAAGGGCATTAATCCACTTATACCGTTGTCACTTGTCAAAGAAAAAAAAAAGACTATTAATGTATTCATTTTTTTTGCAATCAAAAGATTTTTTACAAGCCATGACTCTGTTTTCTTGTTAACACCTGAGGATTTAATACATGCAAATATAATTTCATCCCATAATGTTCTTATGCAAAGAAAACGTTGGGAAGAACTACACTCAGTGTTGTAAATAGGTGAACAGACAGATTTACTGGAACCACTCCAGTTCCTGGAATTAAGTATTCAGCCAGACCTCGGTATACCAGAGGTTAACTGTTAGTCTAACAATGAGGCTCCTGCTGTGACAATGCTGTTTGAGTGACATTTTGCTGACATATGGTCATATACTGTACAGCACCAGGGATTGCTGTAGCCTTTAAAGGATCAGTGTGTAGGACAGTGGCATCTAACAGTGTACCTTAACCACTCCTCTACTTCCTAACATGGAGGAGACACTACACTACATGTAAAAAATGCAAAAAGGCTGTACTACCTAGAACCCACGTTCTTTGTCTGTTCTCGGCTACTGTTGAAAGATGTAAAAGGCTCATTCCAAGGTAATAAAAACATTTCAGGTGCTTAAACACTAATGAAAACATCATTATGCATATTATATTCAATTTCTGTCATATTCTGTAAACAGAGGCTCCTAAATCTGACACACTGGATCTTTAAAACTTCAGTAGTTTTCTTCCAATGAATTTCAGATAAGAGATAATACTGGTAACAATGATACAAGTAAAATAAAAGTGAATAAAAGTAGAAAGCTGAAATACAATACAATAAAGTGAGATTGAAAAAAGAATAACATGAGACAGAAGCTATTTTTAAAGTTTAATAAAATTGCATACAATAACATACAAATCTGCTCTATAAATCCATTGTCCTGTTTTCTCCTTTGTTTTGAATTATTTTGTCAAAAGATTTATATTTTATTTGAATAAAGCCAATCAAATCTTGCATAAAGCCATAACATCAGGAGTTGAACACATATTCGCTTTCCTGTCTTATCTAACTTAACATATCAATACAGCTGTTGTTCTGCACCTTAGCTTGTTGAATGAAAAACATTAGCTGGTAAAAATGGAACTGCTAATCATTTTGCAGGCTTCACTGATTATGCATCTATCGTCTTCTTGTCTTCAAACGAAGACCATCTGATGATACCACACTTATTCTTTAACTGTGATTTAAAATGTGGACAATGTCAAATCACATAAAAATAAAATGACTGTTATAGGTGTTAATGACCAGACCCATTTTCCACTTCCAATTATGTCCATAATCAACAGAATTGGACAAGCTGATTGTTCATCATCTAAAACATTTCTTTTTCCAGGTCAAGTGATCTATAATAACCCAGTTTACACAGAGAATTTTGTCTGAGCTGCTAATCCAACTGAAAAGCTTTGACAGCAGCGTAGATCCTCTCTCTCTCTGCTGATTTTGCGTCCGCCATTCCACCACTGCCAGTTTTCATTACGGTAAACACGACAGAAGAGTAAACCCACGTGTCCTCATTCCTCTGAGGAAATATATGGCAGATTTTGTGAGTGACTTTCATGATAAATGCTTTAAAAAAGAAATCAGGAATCTAACTGTGTTTTAGACGGTTCATCTTACCTTAAACTGCTTTAAATCACGATTTTGCAGTCCACTAGTGCGTACAGTGCCTGTTCACCAAACAAAGAAGCGTATTATAAAATACTGTAAAGAAAGGCAGTAACAATGAATAAAGATCAGTAAAAAGGGATTCACTAATTTGACTTAAAGATGAGTAGAACAATGTACAAGTAATGTTCCCTTACCAGTGTAACAATTACAGACCTTCCCGGAATCAAGGATGAAAGCTATAATAATCAGGCTTATAACTAAAGAAGCACCAAGTGGAAACAAAATCATAGTTGTCCTCTTCGAATCCCTCATGTTGACTTCATATTCTTCAACATTGTTTCCTGGAATGTTAGTAAAGTTCAGATGACATTCATCTGATTCAGATCTGAAACAGCACACAGTCTGTTCTTCTGGACCTGTTGTGTTCTCAGAGTCAGAGAGGACTGAACTCTGCGTCACAGTCACAGACCCTCCAGGACGGACTGGATCAGATGGAGGGACTGCAGTCGTATCAGGTTCTGGTCCAGGGAAATTAAAATCATAAAATTAAAACAATCCTGTGAATTATGTGTGAACTTTATATGATCAAGTAAGGCAAGAGGTATGTAAGTTACTTTTTGCTGACATACCTTCAACTTTCAGGTCTGCTCCTTTCAGAAATGTCAAGATGTTTTGCATTTGCATGCAGAAGTAAACTCCAGTATCACTTAGCTTTGTGTTTTTAATACGCAGAACAAATGTTCTTGATTCTTCTGTGGTTATAATGCGAGAATCGACACCCTTAGAGTTAAGTGCTTTTCCTAAGACTTCAGGAAGGTTTCCAGGAATGAGCCGGATCCAATACATGCTTTGAAAAGACTTGCAGGGACATTTTAGTGTCACATATTCTCCAACACCAACAGTCGTTGTCTCAAAGATCTGATCATCTGTGCATCCTGAAAAAAACATGTTACATTCTTCTAAATTCCTGTAAGAAGATGACAATCCTTTAAATGTGTATCTGGAATAAATCTGAATTCATATACTTACGCCCCACACTGAGCATCAGCATGAAATACAATATAATCAGCATTTTCATGTTATTCCACTTGAGATCACTGAAATTTAGACTGCGTCAGAAGATGATTCGTCTTGATGTAATGATTTGAAGTGGGAGTGAACAATTTTAGTGCAATCTGATTGGCCCCTTGTTATGTTGGTGATTTCCTGTACTACCACAGGGGAAATAATGCGAACCATCTTTCCAACCTAAACACATGCTCATCTAGTTAATATTGATAAAATTTGTTTAGGCTTTGATTGTATCCAGGTAAACAATCTGAGTGAAAAGCAAAAGAGGTGGAGCATACCATTTAAAAAAAATCCTTTTCATGTGGTTAAGCCAAATCCCACAAAGTGTCAGCACACTGTATGTGTCGTACTGAAGTGCATACACTTGCACAGACTGCATGCAAGTCCACAGCTGTTCACATCTATTCTAATATAATCAACCCTTTACTGTTGAGAACAGCAGCAATGAACCAAAACTACTCTGAAGCAACCCTCTCTTTTGTTGGAGGTCTTTCTGGGGAGACCTTCAACACAGCGTTGCTTAGCCAGAGGTTTGTGAATGTCCTCACATCCACCTAGCACCTCTAACTCTGGGCAACTCTGGTTCTGGATGCAGTGCTATGTGTACAAGTGAATGCAATATATCTAGTTGGTATTGCCCCCACCTCCTCCACCACCAGCTCCAATTCCTTCCTGTAAGTGAGGTGACACTAATTTGCTACAACGCCAGGAATCAGCACACCTAGGTCCCGCCCTTTACTTGCCACCTGACAGGCAAAGCACCAGACCCCTATGCCTCTCCTTGGTGGCATATTGTTGGCTGTGCCCACCGAGCCCCATGGATTTAGGCCTGGCTACCAGACGCTGAGCTGAGGTGGTTCAAATATGTGATAAGGGTGCTTCCTGGCCCTTTTCCAGCATGTCCAACTGGTAGGAGTGCATAGGACAGATCCAGAACTCTGGAGGGACTAGGTAGCACACCTAGAAAACCTTGGAAAAGCTGGAATATGTTACTGGGGATAGGAACATGCCACCAGGACCCAACCACGGATAAGAGCAGAAGGAAATAGATGGATGGATAAGTTTAAGTTTTGATTTGAAATGGGGAATCCCAGTGAACCTGGTAGAAAACCATCAGATAAAGATTTGAACCCAAGACCTTGTCATGAGGGCGCATCATATCTCATAGTTAACAGTGTACAGGGTTTTTATTTTTCTAATCAAAGTTCTCACCAAATATGGTGGGAGTGTCTTGTTCACATACATACAAGGTGTACAGAGACGGAAAATAGATGAAAGAGACAAAACAGCAGATTTGTCACGTGTTGTTGTTTGTGGCCTTAATCAGGGTCATCATATTCTTGACCACAAGCCAAAACATGTGGCTCTTACAATGAAGTTGTTCTTAACACTGAAAGTGCTGCTTGAGG
Organism: Larimichthys crocea; assembly: GCF_000972845.2. Classification (NCBI taxonomy): domain Eukaryota; kingdom Metazoa; phylum Chordata; class Actinopteri; family Sciaenidae; genus Larimichthys; species Larimichthys crocea. The sequence continues at coordinate 22,203,413 of NC_040011.1, forward strand.
TTTGACATACTGTTAAAACAATGCTGTGCCGAGACCCCTGTCCATAAATATAATACAGAAAGGCGAGACACAGAAAAAGTAACAACTGTAAAATGTCATGCAGTAAATACTTTCATTTGTGTCCTGCTTTGTACTTTGACACACACACAGATAGACAGGTAAACACACACTTACAGTCACTACTGACAAACAAATGATGCATGGAAACTTCAGCACTGTTGTGGTCAGGCTTCAAACTGAAGTGTGAAGACAAGGCGGTCTTTCTACCTTTTCTCACTCTCTGTTGTAGCCTCAGGAAGCTGCACACTGCTGTTCTATTGGGCGTTGATGTTAGAGCGGGGAGGGGCTAAGCAATCCACAGTACCGCCCCTGTCAAGAGCAGGACTCTGAACTGTGAAGTTTGTCTGAATATTAAAAAAAGGGTTGATGGCCATTTGGAGAAATTTCTTGTTCTTTGAATGAACACCTTAATCAGCAAGAGAAAACACATTATGTGTTCAGCTTTAATTAGCCCTCTGAAATCTCTTGTATCTTTTCCTCCTTGCAACGTGACCCTCACTGCATCCTGTTGAAGCTCATAGTCAGGTTTGTTCTGAGTAAACCGCATTGATGGTTAGTCAAAGGTCTGAGAAACGGCCCACCACAGTACATGTCAGTAAGTGCATGTGGCTTTGCTAGTTCTCACTGGCAACATGCAGAACACCTTTAAAAAGTGCTGAGACCAGAAAGACAGAGTTTCATTCCAGGAGTTAAACATATTATATTATATTATATTATATTATTTATATTATATATAGTATCTTATATTCTATTATATTATATTATATTATATTATATTATATTGCTTGAGACTTATTGATTGATTGTGTTTCCAACATAAAATACACACTACTTTGGGACTAGTGTTTATTTATTAACATAGTTAGAGATACAGTCACATATCATTTTATCTTTATCTTAAGGCCTCAGCTTAGTTAGGAAGGACATGTGTAACATGTTATGTATATTACTCCCAACTGACTCTTGATAGTGACAGGAAGTGTTTTTTTTATTTGTCAGTATGTGTATATTTTCTAAAAAGGTTTATATTTTCTAAAACAGTTTAGATTTTCCAGAAAAATTTATCACTTAGCTGATCTTTAGTTGCATTGTAATTGTCACAATATATGTTCCAGTATTTCTGTAATATGTTGTCAACATGTGCGTAGTCCTGTGTTTGCTTTAGTTACTTTTTTGACATAAAAACTGTAATTGGGTGTGAGGTTGGTCCCAAGAACAGCACAGGTAGTGTGACATACAAAATCGATAAAGAATCGATAAGAGTTGGAATTAGAGTACTTTGTTTGGATTAAAGTATAAACTATAACAATTATAAAAATTTGTTGTTGCATGTTTCGGCACAGTGGTGCAGTGGTTAGCGCTGATTTCTGTGTGCAGTTTACATGTTCTCACTGTGTCTGCATGTCTCTGGCTTCCTCCCACAAAAAACAGGTTAATCGGTGTCTCTAAATTGTCCATAGGTGTGAGCCATAGGTGGCTGACCCCGCCTCTCACCCGAGGTCAGCTGGGATAGGCTCCAGTCCCCCTGTGACCCTGATGAGGATAAGCAGTTACAGATAATGGAGATAGATGGATGGAGTTATTGCATTATTTGGGACCTCCCACATTCTCTGTCTGTGTTGAAAATTCAAATCATGTGCTCTTCTCCCATCACTGCCATCTATTGGTGAAAACCAGATTACTTAACAAGCAGCAGGAAAACTTTAAGACAAACTTTTTTTTTTTTGTCTAGCCCAATTTAAAACATTTTTTTTCTTAGAACAATAATGACAGAGATCATTACAAAGAATCATAGAGGATGTCAGAGGAGCCAGGAGTGGACAACTAATGGATAACCTCAGATGCACCACAAAGACCCGCCACTCAGTCATCTTTAGTGAAACAGAAAGAAGACAACAGCAGACAGTGTGGGAAGACGGTTAGGACACCCTTTAACTTTAGACCTTCTTGTTGTGAGGCAACATGTTAATCACGGAGACACCCGACGATAGATAGCTTTAACAATAAAGCCTTTTATATGCACAGGTTAAGATATGGACATTGGCACAGACACATTGAAACAAGACACTTGTGTGTACGCCTCACATTTCACGATTAAATACAATCCAGTACAACACTAGCTCAAACTTAGCAAAAGATCAAAGGATTGCAGTGCTTGACACTATTTTGTATCATGCCTTACAGATAAATATGCATTATATATATATAGTCTTATGAATGTGTTTCACACGTCAGTAACCAGTTTCAAAGAAGTGATGAGTGGAAAGTTGAGCATAGTTGTGGTTGGGCTGCCAAAATAAGGTGTGATTTCACAGCTACTTTTCATCAAGTTGAGGAAGGGGGTGGGGGTGGTCAGCATGTCAATGTTTAAACCTACTGCTGCAAAATGTCTTATGCTACATGCTTTAGTTTTTCATGTCCTTTTAGAGGGGCTCGTCGGCATATACATCAGAGTGAAATATGCAGTTCAAAAAGCATATGAAAAGGTGACTTATCTTTGGCACAGATGTTTCCAGAGAGACTTGAAGTGGCTGCAGGGCAGATGGAAACTGTGATCACGTTGTCACTGTGTGTGTGGTCAATGTGGTTGACTCAAAAGCCCCCCCTTTTCATTTCCTTTTCAGTGTGATGCACAGTGCATGCAGCAAACTGATGAAAATAGAATGAAAAAATAGAATAAAAATATTAGAATAGAACGTGTTTTGTGTTGACTTCAAGCAGATCTAATGTCTAATGATTATGCAAATTGTGGTTTTGCAAATGCATTCTCATACTGTGTGTATTTCTGTATTGTCAGTAAAGAAAGCTTGGCTGTTTCTCTTCTTAACTTACTATAGGCTTAACCAAATCTATACTGTACTGATTAAGTACAGCTTCCTGCAATTCATCTACACTATAAATGAGCACATATCAAAGCAAGTAAAATCACAGCACACGTAAACAATTAGGTGTATGAACTAAATTAAATATTATCTTTCTGATGCATCTTGTAACACTTCCCTTGTTTGAACCTCACCACATATCCTGTTGAAGTCCATACCCAGATCTCTTCCGAGAACAGCTTCAGCAGCTGGTCAAATGCTGAGAAATGGAAAGCCACAGCTTTTGTCTGTTGCCTGTGGCTTTGTTTGTTGTTTATAGTGTGTTGTGAGACTATAAAGACAGATTAATGTAGGTGTTTTAGTATTTATTTAGTATTTTTCAAACATTCTTTTAAGAAATTTAATGTACTTTTGTACATTTCACAAACAGGATGTGTGATTTCAAACCAGTACAAATCTGCCATGCCCAATTTTACAAATTGGAAACATGAAGGTAACAAATTATGAACAGTGTTTTACCCTATTCAGACCATAAGCAAATTTGCAATACACAAAAACCCAAACTGTAATAATCTTTTGTTATAGGTTAATTTGACACTTGAGATGGGCAGGAAATGAAGGGTAAGAGAGACATGCAGCAAATGTCCATGGCTGGAAAGAGGGGCAGTGCAGTTCTTTGGTATCCAACATTAGCACAGGACACTGATGAGTGATGCTGGATGTGATCAGAGGTTTTAAGAAAAAAATCAAGTCACACACTGGGACTAACTGCACACAAGAAGAGAGGGTGAGATGTTACTAAAAATTCATTTAAAGTAAACTACGGGTCCCAGAAGTGTCGTCTTGATTATGGTGAAATTACAGTAATTGGTAATCCCATCAATTCTATACCCCTATGCAAATTTGACATAGCCAGGCTTACATTGCGTAACTCAGGTCAGAGTGAACGGATATCAAAACAGTGGTTATCAACTTTGTTAACCCAGGCTTTCCTTAACACCACGGTTCTCAAAGTGTGAGGCGCGCCCCACTGGTTGGGGATAGAGATGTGCCGAACAGAAGGAAATTTTCCTTTTTATGCCTATCTTTATTCAGACATCCGAACACTCCTGGAAGTTCCGTGTCTCACGCATATTGATAGCGGCTCCCTGATGCACGCAAATGAGATCCAACCTCCCGGAATCTGGAGCAAGGCTGCGCACTAGACTAGAGAGTGACTGCGCATGTGTGTTGTGCGACTATAAATGCAGCGTGTTTGAGAGCAAAGCGTCCTTATAGCTGTGTGTTGCCGCTTATTAGACCGATTGCCACCCCCCCACCCCTGGGGGCGACACCAAGTATAACAGCCCCCCCAAAACAATCTCCCTGAAATGACTTTTTGCAGGTTGGGATGCCTGCTTTATCAATGCCTTTCTCTAATGGCAACAAAGATCATACATTCAAAACAAAACACACACAAACAAAGTAATCATTAATCTTCATGCATTCTCTATTTTTGAACTTGAACATGCAAGGTATAAGACAACTGCGCTTTTATTTTTTCCTACTGTTGAACTTGGTTTAATTTGATGTTACTGAGTTAGAATTTAGATACAACATGATGTTACTTGAAAATGTTAAGCTTGGTGTATTTCATTAACATTGAATTAGGGTGATGGGGGCAGGTGTGGCTTGGAAATTCCCCCTTGTGCAAAGTGGGGAATGACTGACTGTGGTCGACTGGTATTATTTAACCAGTCGACCACATAAAATCAGGAACGATCATATAGACGTAATACTATGATGTCTACAGTTGCTATGCCTTGATAATTTGCCATGCCAAAAAAAATTAACACAAAGAATACAGTTTGCACTGCATCATTTAGTGACATCACTTACATAAGGCTTAACAAAGTAAAGTAATACATAGCATTTTTCTGAGCTCCCTCTGGATGTCAGAGCTCCACACCCCATCTCTGAGCTGAGCCCAGTCACCCTACAAAGAAAACTAATTTTGGACGTTTGTATCTTCAATCACATTCTTTCATCTGCCACTACTGAGAGCTCATCGCCATGGGTCAGAGTTGGAACATAGAGCTGAGATTCACCACAACAGTCCCGTATTACTTCTAACACTGCATCAATCTGCCTTTCCATCTTGACGTCCATTATACCCTCACTCGTGAACAAGATCCTGAATTTTAACTGCATGACTTGTTGACCAATGCAGTCTTAACTCATATCTGCAGCGTTACTCAGTATTGAAGTAATTCCTAGAGATACAGCTGATGCCAAATAAAGTCCTGACACATCACTTTCAGAAGAATCAAACCATAACCTGCTTAACATTGTTATTGCTGATTACTGTAAGTTTAGCAATTCTTCACTTCTCAATTGTCAGGCCGGACTCAGAAACAGGACTTAGGCGCAGAGGTGTCAGTGAGCTTATTTATTGAATAAACAAAAAAACCTTGACAGAGTGAGGCTTGGGCAGGCTATGAAAACAGGCCTAAACTATGGAAAACAAAAATCACTCCAAAGGAGGAAAAAAAAACTCTAAACTGCTTTATAAAAATGATCGAAATCAAAATCACTCACAACGAGGAAAATCAAAATGCTGCAAAACACTAACTGAAAATCTCTCCTGGGAGGCTGAAAAACAACTAAACTAAGCACAAAGACACAAATGATATACTAAGAAAATTACAACAAAAAAATCACTAAATTGAGGCAAAAAACAAGGAACACTCACGCAACAAGGCTAAGGCTGTGGACAGGCAAGAAAGAAGGCTTAGGTGATCAATCGTAGGACGAAACACTTTGGCACAAGACAAAGGGAGACGTAGACAATATATACACAGGGTAATGGGGAACAGGTGGAAACAATCAGGGCAGGGAAGACAATCAGACTGGCGACACATGAGGAAGGGCAAGTGACCTGAAACGAGAGGGCAGGTAAATATCAAAATAAAACAGGAAATGATGACAGAACAAAAACCCAACTTTACCTCACTGAGGGGACGAGATTGTAAGTTAAGGAAGTGTGAACTGTCTGAGTTTCAGCCAATCACTGATGACTTCTAGTTTGTAAACCTAGATAACCTCGTGACAGGCATCAGTTGTACAAGAGAAGGTTACTATACCACGTGATCGTAAGACTGGCTGCTTTGATTCTTCTCAGTGCATTGCGTAAGTACACTTCTTGTCTACTTTGAAATGAGTAGTATTGTAAAATATAGTTTGTGTAAAAAGAAAAACACTTTAGGCCACATTTAGATCATTTATACAGACCACAAACTGACTTCCTGCATATCTGAATAGTTTTGTCCTGTTGTTTAATAACTGATATTTTTTCTCTCTTTTCTTCAGCTCAAACCAAAGGCATTCCTCAAAAGATCCCTTCGATTGTGGTGAAACCTGGTGATAATTTGACTTTAACATGTCCAATCTCTGGAGATGAAGCTGGGCTGTTACTGGTTACTAATTACTGGTATAAGAAGATGTTTGGATATATGATCGAAACTGTTGCAGTAGCAACTCTTTACAAAATGTCACTTCAAGGACAATTTGACAACCCAAGATTTAACGTCACAAAAAGTGGGGGTATGTATTTTCTTAACATCAAAAATGTTAGCCACGAAGATGAAGGAACATACTTCTGTCAGTCAGGGCCAGCATACGCAATGACCTTACAAACGGCACAGTTTTGACTGTAAAAGGTAAAGTATGTTCATTTTTGTGTATTGTTTGCTCTGGCTGTGTCAACACCTGAACTATCTATTCTTTCTGTCTCTTTGTGAATGGCACAGATCATAAAAATCAGCAGAAATCTGTCCTCGTGGAACAAATTCCAAAGACAGAGTCAGTCCTGATGGGTTATCAAATGTCTCTTCAGTGTTCACTTCTCTCCAAGAACAAAGCCCAGTGTCCAGGTGATCCCGATGTGTACTGGTTTAGAGCTGGATCAGGAGAATCTCATCCAAGCATTCTTTACACTTAATCGCAGCAGTGATGAACAGAGCAAAGAGCTGTGCCTACAGTCTGTCCAAACTGTAGAGACTCCTTGATACTGGGATTTACTACTGCGCTCGGTTACATGTGGACAGATCCTGGTTGGTGAAGGAACTAAAGTGGAAATAGGTACATATTTTAAAGTCTTCAATGCTGAATTGTGATCTTAATATTTCCAAACCCTTAAAGGTGGATATTTATAATAATGTTATTTAAATAATAAAAAAAACATTGTACTTACACGTCATATCAATATAAAATAATAAAATATAATAATGACAGTGCTATAAAGCAATTGCTGAGATATCAGAATGTGATGATTGCTAAAACTAATCAGACAAGGCAGAAAAGAAAAAAAACATGAGCAGTCATCAGTTATTACGAAGTAAACAAACTTTTGGGTTTGTTTAACTTATGTGGAAGAGAAAAAGGTTAATGATATTATTATTATTATTCTAATTATTATTCTAATTATTATTATTATTATTTTTCCTGCAAATAAAGTGGTAATGGATGTGGTTAAACTGTCAGTTCTTTAAAACAATATTTTTAATTACATATAATTTGAGGAACTAAATAATATCTTCAACAGTCATTAAGCAGATAAAGTGAAGAGTAAAGAGTTGAATATCTGCTGAAATTTTCTTATCATTTCAGGACAATGGATGGAATGGAACCCAGTCATTATAGTCCTCGGGATACTGTTGGCTCTCTGCGTGATTGTGATAGCCATCCTTATTTTCTCTAAAGGTACATTTCGTAACACTGCAAGATTTTTTGTTCGTTAAACTATCCAGGACAGATGTCACAGAACTCCTTGTTTCACAGATTACAGATTATACAGATCATTATGGCATTTCAAAAATCAAAATCAAATTTAACTGGAACTTGCATGTGACAATCATTTGCTACCACTGTTTAAGCTGTGCTAGAAAATAATGTGAAATAGGTCCCTAGGACAGCAATGGCTTGGCTGCATGTCAGATGTCAGGTCTATCTTGTACTTTTTGATTGTATTTTTAAAACACATAAAACCATAAATTGGTCCCATTAACCTTAAGTCTTGTATCAAATATGTTTTTGGACTAAAGACTGGTTTGTGTGAAGACTTAAGTTTTCCGTCTTTATGTCCTGTATTAATCTAAATCTGAACTATAATTTTTAGGATGGTGACACAGAAGCATTGAACAACTCTACCACTGGATTTCTCTGCAATGGAAAGCAAGAACAATGATCTTCATCGGCCCCAAATCCCTCACCAAAACCGCAGACTGCTTCCGCCTCAACATTGACAACTCCACCCTGTCTCCATCCCCCCACAGTCGCAACCTCGGAGTCATCTTTGACAATAACCTCTCCTTTGAACATCACATTAACCAAATCACCAGAACTGCCTTCTTCCATCTCAAGAACATAGCCCGACTTTGCCCATCAGTGTCCTTCCCCACTGCTGAAACCCTCATTCACGCCTTCATCACTTCCAGAATTGACTACTGCAACAGCATCCTCTATGGCACACCATCCAAAACTTAAAAAAAAACTCCAAAACTCTGCTGCTCGTCTGCTCACCCACACCCGCACCCGTGATCACATCACTCCAGTCCTCCAGAAACTTCACTGGCTCCCAGTTCCACAGCGTATTCAGTTCAAAATCCTCCTCCTCACACACAAAGCCCTCCATAACCAGGCCCCTTCTTACCTCACTGACTTGCTCCATCGCCACAACCCATCCCGCAGCCTCCGTTCATCTGATGCTAACCTCCTGACTCCTCCATCTAGGACCAAGCACCGAACCTGGGGCGACAGAGCCTTCTCTGCAGCTGCCCCCTCCCTCTGGAACTCTCTCCCCAAACACATCCGTGACTGTACAGACCTGCACACCTTCAAATCTCTGACAAAAACACACCTTTTTAAAATTGCTTTTAATGTTTAAATGTCTAATATGTTTTTAGTGCACTGTCTTTATTTGTTATGATGATTTAATGTTCTTCTCTGTAAAGTGTCTTTGAGTACCCTGAAAAGCACTTCCAAATAAAATGTATTATTATTATTATTATTATCTTCTGATCTCAGAGAACGAAGACTTCTGTTTAGGAGAAATCAATCTTCTGATCTCAGAGAACGAAGACTTCTGTTTAGGAGAAATCAACCGATTGTAAAGGAAAAAAAATCTGCTCTTTCTAAGAAAGCCATTCCAACATGTATGACATTAATAAAGTGTGTTCCTGTTAACTTCAGAAGAAATTAGTTGTTTAATTCAGGCTGAAATTTTGTTTCTCTGACAGTACAAAAAACACCTTTGTGGGTGTAAAGAGAGGAGAGCAATATATGTAGCTGATGTACAAACATGAGGTCTTCACAGGTCCTAGGGTTGGATCCGCGTTTCATATGGTCAATTATATTATAGGTCGCATCCCGCACTTGTTTGATGTTGTGTGTAATACACAGGTAAAGACCCAGCTGTGCAGACACCGATGATCAGTATGGAAGAAGTTACATTAGTTTCTTAGAGCACATATGGTAGCAAATTGGCAATACTAATGTTAGTAACAAAAAAGCAATCGTTACTATAGTTCAAAAGGGCAATCAGTCAAAATTATCTTTATTATGTTAGCTGCAACAAAACTGCAAGGCTGATTCAGTCAGTCATGACAGCAAGTGGACTGCAACCACACACAAAAAACAACAATAGTGGATTAGCCATGTTGAAAACCTGAATTATTTTATCTAATTTCTTGGCAAGAAAGATAGATTATGTGTGTCACAGCTAGACACAAGTGGGAAGGCTGCAAACATCATTTTAAATAAGAAGTAAAGTTTTGTTTTGACAACTGAACTAAATTATTGATAACTTGTTAATAGCAATCAGTGTAAAATCGGTTTCCCAGCGAGGTGTAAGTCTGACATTTCTCAGTTCTTCGTGGATCTAGGTCCCAGCTTTCAAATAATAGACAGGTCTGGTTCAGATCTAGGGATCTGTCAATCAAAGCAGTCATGTTGTTAACTATGCATAACGTTAAGCCTTAATATAATCTGAACAGATGAGTTATATGAATATGCACCCGTGGTACAGTTCAATAGTGAAATTAGTTACCAAAAGACCAAAACTGTTTTTTGTACCAGGCTGTAACATGTTTATTTCTGCTGTGAAGTTGGACATTTTAATGTAGTGGCTAATGGAGATTAATATGTTCTGTAGCCAGCCTCAAGTAGCCGTTTGAGGAACTGCAAGTTTTGGCACTTCTGCATTGGCTTAATTTTATAGCCACACAGGGTGCTGTTTGGTTCAGGCACAGATTTTTCGAACGGTGAAAACCTCTAGTACACACCTCACAAATCTCACCATCCTGTGTGAAGCAAGCTGATTGGCAGATCAAAATTTTTGAGGGGAAAAACACACATTATACACAAATCTATGGCGGTACAAAAGTACAAAGTCATGTGACTATCTCTAAATTAACCCCCATCTCAGCATATTTGCTAATACCATTCAGAGACATCTGCGTTTCTAGAGAAGCATGTTCCAGTCTAATCTTGCATTTGCTAATTTTGCTTTGTTTGAGAAACATGTACAGTATATTTCTGTTTTCTGTTCTGTATGTTTCTGTTATTGCCTTTTCTGTAAGTAGAGCTCCATACATTTGTACACAAAAACTGTAAAAAAAATATCTATAAAATAAATAAATAAAACTTTTGTGTTGATATAAAACTAGGCTGTGTTTGGAATAGACTTGTATTTATACAACACTTTTGAGGTCAATGCACTTGACAACACTTCAGACACTGATGCTAACAAAGCATCACACTGTCACTTGTGAACGAAATCCTGACATACTTACATTTCTTTGGTTGGGGCCAGCAAGTCACACCCAGCCTGGAGGGAGTAAACCATAGCTTTAGATGTGGAGGTACTGGCTGAAATGAGAATCTGTGTAACTCATAGAAAATATCATGAAGGAAAGACTTACTTAAAGGGTGTTACAGATCATGTACTGGATACCTGCTAAAGAAATGACACAAAACACAAGATTTCAGCATCACTCCACACATAACCATGTTCTTTAATGCAGCCATCAGGTTTAAATACTTGAGTAATAGTGTCTTACAGGGGGATGCTTTTGAACAATTGTCCTATTGCCAGTTTTTTTCATGTCTTTTCAATGGACAGGCTGTTTTTATGTACAAAAGGGCAAACCCTAAATGAAGTCTCCTCTCTCCCAGGTGTCCTTGTTTGAACACATCACTGTCCTGAATCCAGCACTACTCCACACATAACCATGTTCTCTAATTGTAACAGGGTGGTCATTTAGTGTGTTAGTGTGTGTGGTTGTGTGTGTGTGTGTGTGTTTGTGTATAATATTGTAGTATTGTAGAGCACGAGGCAGTAAAGTCACAAATACATCAGCTGCTGGACACCCAGGTAATTAGAGAGAGTAGTACTCCCTATGCCTCACGCATCGTCCTGATGAAGAAAAAGGATGGCAGCCTGCAACTCTGTGTTGATTATTGCCAGCTTAACAAGAAGACAAGAAAGGATGCCTTTCCCCTTCCCTGCATCGAGGAGTCCCTCGACACGCTATCTGGAGCCAGGTGGTTTTCCATAATGGACCTCGCAAGTGGGTATAATCAGGTGCCTGTGGCGGAAAAAGACAAGTTAAAAACTGTGTTTTGCACACCATTTGGTTTGTTTGAATTCAATCATATGCCATTTGGACTGTGTAATGCGCCTGGGACATCCCAACTCCTCATGAAGCGAATGTTTGGTGCGCAGCACTGCCAGTCTCAGGTTGTACCTGGATGATATTGTAGCGACCCTGCAGTAATGTGTTGTGTGTTACCATGTGAGTTCTGTGGTTTCCCATGGTCCATGAATGCACCTGTATGAGAGCAAGGGGGCGGGGGAGCAGGTGTGATGGGGAGCGCGCGTGTGTGAGCATGTGTGGTTAGAGACGGCACGAGTGAGGCTGAAGAGTGGGACCTGTTATGTTTTTTTGGCGTGGTTATGGCCTACAATAACCAAGTTCTGTAATAAGACTGTTTGGCAATAAAAGCCGGTTTGCTAAGTACGTCTCTTTATTCCTGACGCGTCCGGCTGGACGTTACAATATAATTGTCTTTTCTTCATCTGTAGAGGAGCATCTCAGCTGAACGGATGTTGTGTTGAGCCGCCTGGAGCTGGAGGGACTCAAAGTGAAACTGGAGAAGTGCAGGTTCTTCCAGGAGGAGGTGCAGTACCTAGACCACGTCATCTCTCAAGAGGGTGTGTCTACAGATCCCAGTAAGGTCTCTGCAGTGGCCACTGTCGCAGAGTTGAGGCCGTTCCTTGGGTTTGCAAGCTACTATCGACGGTTCGTTAAAGGCTTCGCCAAGCTGGCTGTCCCACTGTACAGACAGGTCGCTGAGTTGGCCGGAAGGAAGACACAGAGAGGACGGAGCACGCCGGGCGGAGACGCATGGCCACCGGACTGCGAGAGGAGCTTCACTGAGTTAAAGGCTCACCTCGTAAGTGCACCAACCCTGGCATTTGCTAACTTTCCCCTGCCTTTCATTTTAGAAGTGGACGCCAGCCATAGTGGATTGGAAACTGTTCTGTCTCAGAAGCAGGAGGGGAAAGTGAGGCCAGTTGCCTATGCCAGCCGTAGCCTGCACCCAGCGAAGCCCACCCAAGCTGGGCGCCACGGAGCAACGTTGGATGGCTGAGCTGTCAGCGTTTGACTATAGTGTCCGGTATCGGCCTGGCCGCATCAACAAGAATGCTGACGCACTCTCCAGACAGCCAGCTACTGGGGTCCTGGAGCAGAGACTGCCTGACACCGCTGTACCACCAGGTATTCAGGGGGCTGCAGGAGAGCATCAGCAGATGGCTGTGCAGGCAGCTGTCCTTGTCCTTCCATCACGGTCTCCCGCTGATCTTCAAGCACCCCAGGAGGGCGACACAGCTATTGGGGCCTTCCGCCACTTCTGGCTTGACCGACGGATGCCTAACCGGGTAGAAAAGGAGCATCTAAGCCCTCAGGTGCGTTGCCTGATGATGAGCAGTGGGACCGTATTCTGCAGAGAGATGGCTTGCTGTATCGTTGGCTCCTTCACTCTGATGGTGGGGAAGAGGTCCTCCAACTCCTCCTCCAGTGTCTGAAAGAAGAGGTTCTTCACCAGCTTCATTAGAACCATGGGCACCAGGGCATCGGGCGGACCTCAGAGCTGGTGAGGCAGCGGTATTACTGGCCACAAATGGATCGAGACATCAAGGACCAGTGTAAACAGTGTGAGTACTGTATCCTGGCCAAGCACACACAGCCCCAGGCCCGGGCTCCCATGGGTCATCTCCTAGACCAGAACCTCACCAGGTCCTTGCCATCGACTTCACGCTGCTGGAACCAGCCCAGGACGGGAAAGAATTCACCCAAGCGGTGCCAACCAAAGACCAGAAGGCTTCTACTGTGGCTGAGGTATTGGTGAGAGAGTGGTTTTATTGCTATGGTATCTCAGTGCGCCTCCACTCTGACCAGGGGAGAAACTTTGAAGGTGCCTTGGTTCAGCAACTGTGTGCACTGTATGGGGTGCAGAAGACCTGGACCACCCCTTACCACCCACAAGGCAATGGACAGTGCAAGCAATTTAATCGACCACTGCATAACCTGCTGCGCACCCTTCCAACTGACCAGAAACGCCACTGGCCCAAACACCTTCCCCAGTTAGTGATTAATTATAACACCACCCCACATCAGTCAACGGGTGAGTCCCCACACTTTCTCATGTTTGGGCAAGAGCCCCACTTACCTGTTGATTTCCTGTTGGGTCATCTTTCTGAGCTGTCAGCAGGGAAGGTGTGTGACTGGGTGGCAGAGCATCAACGGCAGCTTCACCTGGCCTTTGACTGTGCCCGGGGCCGGCTGGAGAATGCAGCAAGACGGAGGAAGGAGCGACATGATCAGGGAGCACTGAGTGAGCCGTTGGAAATTGGTCGGAGGGTCTATCTGCAGGACCGTGGTGTTAGAGGGTGCAACAAGATCCAGGATGTGTGGAGCAGTCTATCAAGTGGTGAGAGCGCCAGTGCCAGGTGGTGTGGTCTATTCCATTGCTCCAGTGCATAATTTGTCTCGAGTGCGGAGTGTGCACCGGACAATGTTGAAGCCAGCCTTGACCCTGCCCCCTGAATGTCCTGAAGAGGAGCCACAGGATTCCTCAGAAAGTGTGTCTGAGGTTAGTGAGGATAAGGAAGGACTGTGGGTGGTTCTGAGGGGGCCAGTACAGCGTCCACCCACTGCAGTGCAGCCAAGTCCCCTACCCAGAGACCATGTAGTTTCACCTCCGGTGGCGAGAGGGGCATCTGTCTGTAAAATAGAGTGAAATCTTTAGGTGCAAGTCCTAAGGTGGCGTTGTCGGTTAACTCTCTAGATCTGCCACTCGTAGTTACATCATTATCGCCACATAATGCAGCCATCAAATACTTGACCAATATTTTTTTACAGGAAGATAATTTGAAACAGCTGCTATACTATTTTCTTTTTTGGCTTTTCAATGCATGAATATAAAAAAAGCAAATTGTATTTTGTTTTGTTTTGTCTCACAATTTACTATTTAAAATAATCATCTACAGAACTTTTCAGTACATGTTTTTCTTTCTTCTTCTTATTGTTTCCATTGAGCGTCTTATCACCAGGAGTAAATAAGAATAAGTGTGTAGTGATAGAGAATTTTAATACACGATAATCCTGCCATAGTTGTTATTGGTCAATAAGTTTAGACTAGTAATTCTTCACTTCTCACTCACTTACAGAAAAGCGGAAGAGATTGTGGGTTTGGTAAAGTTAAGGAAATGTTAACTGTCTGTGTTTCAGCCAATCACTGATGACTTCTAGTTTGTAAACCTAGATAACTTGTGACAGGCATCACTTGTACAAGAGAAGGTCACTGTACCACAATGATCGTAAGACTGGCTGCTTTGATTCTTCTCAGTGCATTGCGTAAGTACACTTCTTGTCTACTTTGAAATGAGTAGTATTGTAAAATATAGTTTGTGCAAAAAGAAAAACCCTTTAGGCCACATTTAGATCATTTATACAGACCACAAACTGACTTCCTGCATATCTGAATAGTTTTTGTCCTGTTTAGTAACTAATATTTGTTCTCTCTTTTCTTCAGCTCAAACCAAAGGCATTACTCAAAAGATCCCTTCGATTGTGGTGAAACCTGGTGATAACTTGACTCTAACATGTCCAGTCTCTGGAGATAATGGTGTGCTGTTTTACTGGTATAAGAAGATGTTTGGATATATGATCGAAACTGTTGCAGTAGGAACTCTTTACACATTGTCACTTCAAGGACAATTTGACAGCCCAAGATTTACTGTGACAAAAACAGGTGCTTTTTATTTTCTTAACATCAAAAATGTTAGCCATGAAGATGAAGGAACATACTTCTGTCAGTCAGGAGCAGCATACGCAATGACATTTACAAACAGCACAGTTTTGACTGTAAAAGGTAAAGTATGTTCATTTCTGTGTATTTGTTTGCTCTTGCTGTGTCAATACCTGAACTGTTTAGTTAATTCTGTCTTTTTGTGAATGGCACAGATCATAAAAATCAGCAGAAATCTGTTACCATGAAACAAAGTCCTGAGACTGACACAGTCCTGCCAGGCAAAGGAAGTAAGTAAGACTAGTATGGCTTTACAACTGCATTAAAAGAATTGTATTTTTATATCTTGTTTTTCAATAATTATATTTAAATAACTGCAGTTCTATCGATTAGAATTAATTGTAATTAGCTTTACAGGTGCCCTCGTAAATCTGCGATATGATTATTTTGATGACATATGATTTGATAAACAAAATAATATCTTCAGCAGTCATGAAGTGGATGAAGTAAAGAGTAAAAAATGGAATGTCTGCTGAAATTTTCTTTTCATTTTAGGACAAGAATGGAACTCAGTCATTATAGTCCTTGGGATACTGTTGGCTCTCTGCGTGATTGTGATCGCTGTCCTTATTTTATCTTAAGGTACATTTCGTAACTTTGGAAAGTCAGTGTTTTGTTTGTCAAACTATCACGAACAAAAATCTGATGTTACAGAATGCCTTGCTGATAAAATTTACAATGCGAAAAAATTACACCGTTTGGCTCATTTTGGCACGTTTCCTTAATCAAAGTTCAAGCCATACTTGTGACCCATGCATGCAACATGAGAAAAGCCCGGTAGGACTCACAGATTTAACAGCACATTATAAATGACTGCCACCATGTGTGTATGAGCTATGCTAGAGAAAAATGGTTTTGTGAAACTATCCCTTAGGATAGCAACGCCTTAGCTACATGTCAGATTTGATCATGTAAATTTGTCTTACTTATTTACACTTTAAAACACATAAATACAGAAATTAGTACCATTAATCTTAAGTCTTAAATTAAACATTTTTTTATGACTCGTTTTAGGGTCAGGCCTGATTATATAGCAAAGCTGGCTTGTTTGTCTCTAAGTTCTGTTTTCATCTGAATCTGAACTATTATTTTTAGGATGGTGACGCAAAAGCATTGAACTACTCGATCACTGGATGGAAAGCAACAACAATGACCTTCTGACTTCAGAGAACAAAGATTCTGTTTGGATGAAATCTACTAATTGTGAAGTTAGAAATCCATCCCAACATGTCTGGCATAAATTAAGTGTGTTGCTGTTGTTAACTTTAGTAGAAGTTAGAGCGTATAGTTAAGGCTGGAATTATGTTTCTTAGATGATACACAGAAACATCTATGTGGGTGTGCACAGAAAAGGATATTATGGGTAATACATTATGGGTAATACACACCTCACCAATCTCACCATCCTAAGTGTGAAGCAAGCTTATTGGCAGATCCAGTGTTTGAAGGGGGGTGGGTTCAAAACAGAAAGAAAAACATACATTATGCGTTATTTACTTATTTTTCTTATTTCAGAGAAAATCCATGTTAAATAAAAGAAATTAAAACATTTGTGTACACACTTGTATTTATACAGCACTTTCTGGGTCAATGCACTTGACAACACTGCATACACTCATGGGAGAGGCTAACTGCTCTTCAAGAGCGTTATAGTGCTTCCTATTCAAAGTTCTCACGATAATACTAAGCTCACCCATACAGGCCATACACTAGCGTTGGGAAGTTCGAGTATTTTAAGTGACGCGGATCTCTTACTCTTGGGCGGTAAAAATGAACTAATCTTTTTATGAGTCATTTCATTCATTTCGTTCATTCACTAGTGCAGCGCTGTAGCTAGTGGTCGGTGTAAACGTGACAAATGAACGAACAAATGATCCTTATGAACGTACTGCTGTATGTACTCACACAGCCTGAGCGGCCTATCACGTGACAAATGAACGAACTGAATGATAATTGTGACAATTAAAATAAAATAGTTACAAAACATTTGTATGTAACTTTTATTGGTATTTTTGGTATTGCCCCCCCGGGCATCTTCACATTGTCAAAACTGTCCCTCTTTAAAAAAAGTTTGGACAGTCCTGATGTATGATGTCCTGTTTTTGCTATATGACTAGAAGCAAGGTATGTTGAGGTTTTAAAAAATATTTAGAAGTTATTAAAAAGGTATTAAATTTAACCTCAGTATTCCTGCATAAACCCTGTGGACCCCAAAAAAAACTCTTACTGCAATCAAACAAATTATACACACTGCTAATATCTGAAGGAACATGCATAAAATATAAACGGACAAATTCACATGACAGGTACAAACAGAAACATTATGTGAAAAGTACATGAAGCTTGCTCCAAATACTAGATGACCTGTTGTACCACCTTAGACACAGCTACAGCTGCACCATGTGTTTACATGCATATTTTAATGCTAAAGACATTTAATCAGGTAACATTTGCTTCATCTGCAGAAAGGTTGAGTAGCATTATGAAAGGAAAAGTTCAACATTTTAGAAAATGCTATCAAGAGTTTTGAGCTGGAGCTAAACTAACTTTAGCATAACGACTGGAATCAGCCAGCCTGGCTAAGTTAAAAAAAAAAGCTTACCACCTTTAAAGCTCACTGACACCCTCTCCATCTTTGTGTTATATATAAGTAAATAGCATATGTGTTAACTAATGAGCTGTAGATGTGTCAGTAGGTGTATTGGTAGGGTAAGGTCTGCTCCAGTGGACATTACATAATAACTCTATATGAACAGAAAGCACATAGTGTGTACAGGCAAGGTACAAAACTAAAATGAGCCTCTTGTAGCTCTTCCTTCCTACCATCATTGCATATCCTGTTACGTCTTATAGTCATGTCTTTTCTCAGTAAAAAGCTTTAGCAGTTGGTCAAACACAGAGAAATGCCCCCCACGCCCACCTTCCCCCCACAGCTTGACTAACATTGTGGCTTCTGCATGTGGCTTTGCTCGTGCTTTTCAAAACATGAAGGCAGGTTGCCTGTATGAAGTGTTCTGAGACAAGAAAGACAAAGTAGTCCAAGCTAGTCAGTGCACTTGCAACATGAAAAACGCACTGCTTCTCTGTTATCTTTTACCTGCAGCTGGGGGAAGTGAACAAATATACAGACAACTCCTTAAATCCACTGTATTTGTTTACTAGCTTTTCATTTCTTTCTGTCACCCCAACACACCCTACTCCAACATAAATAGTTTCTCCGGGGGATGCTCAATCATTTTAGAAATAACATTTTGACTTAGTTTTAAGCTGCCAACTTCCAGTTTGAACTTGTTGTAAAAAGTAAAAATGATTCAGACATCTTCAATCCACCCTGAATATAAATGCAATTACAATGTTGTCTTTGTGTAATTGCATTGTATGTGCAAAAAATGATTTTGCATGTATTTAGTCATTGGTTCTAAACATTTAAAACTGGAGAAAATGGATCAGATTTTATGAAGAAAACATTTTATGCTTTCACGCTGATGTCCTCCGGCTGCTACTAACTCTGAGTTTCCTGATAAACAGTAAACTGCTGCCAAATATTGCTGCTGTTAGCTAATGTTAGCTTAGTTTGTTAGCTTAGGAGCTTAGCAGTACAACTCTTGTCCCGTCTTGTCCTCACTGATGCAGGACAAGACGGGACATCTGAGGTGGCTACAGCTACAAGCTATTTGTCCATGTTGTAGTGTTAAATTTCTTATGCTGTTCTTGATAAATGGTGTTTAAACCACAAAACTGGTGATGATGTACAAAAGAACAGCAAGTACAGTGCCTCAACTTCAATTACAATCAACTTTTCATAGTGACAGCTGCTACATGAACATCAACCTGTACAAAACAACAAAACATCAAGAGTGCATTTTAAATAGGATTTGTGAACATATAGGAGGAAGTGCATTTTCTGTCAGCCAATCAGGACATTTTTCACTTTGTAGCTTTGATGATCTGGTCGCTAAACTCTCATTTGGGTGGGAAGACCTCAGTTGTGCAAGAGAAGGTTGCTACACTATACCACAATGATTGCTTCTTTGATTATTCTTGGTACAGTCTGTAAGTAAAGCTTTAAACAATATGACTATTTTTATTGAACTGTGTTAAACTGTTGTTGAAGATGAGGCATTCTTGTCTGATTTCTCAATAATTTGTTTTTGTAAACTTGTCTCTTTTCTTCAGACTTGATTCAAACTGCAGACGTTCCTGTCCCGATGTCTTTGACTGTGGTTGAAGCTGGTGGGAATGTTACTTTGCAATGCCAATTTTCTGCGATGGAAGGATTCGTATTCTATAAGTGGTTTAAGCTTCCACCTGGATATATGATCCAAACTGTTGTTACTGGAACTTATAATCAACCAACACTTCATGAACAATTTCACAAGTCGCGTTTTAACGTCAGAGTTGAAGAAGCTCGTTCTTTGCTTACCATTAAAAACGTAAGCAAAGAGGATGAAGCAATATACTTCTGTCAAAGTGGATCAGCGTTTAAAGATAGTATTGAAAATGTCACCTTCTTGGTTGTGAATGGTAAAATTTGTTACTTTCCTTGTCCATAACCTTGATCGCATCACTAATTTTATGCAAATAAGTCAAATTGTGAATTCCCTTTGACGTCTTTTTTTTTTACTAAATTATGCAGATCGTAACCAGCAGAAATCTGTCAATGTGAAGCAAAGTCCAGAGACGGCATCAGTCCAGCCGGGAGACTCAGTGACTTTCTCATGTTCACTTCTCTCCAAGAACAAAGCCCAGTGTGAACCCAGTGTGTACTGGTTCAGAGCTGGATCAGCAGAATCTCATCCAGCCATGATTTATACTAACAGCAGTTATGAAGAAAAGCAAAGAAGCTGTGTCTACAGTCTGTCCAAAACTGTAAGAGACTCCTCTGATACTGGGACTTACTACTGCACGGTGGCCACATGTGGACAGATCCTGTTTGGTGAAGGAACTAAAGTGGAGATAAGTATGTGTTTAATGCTGAATTGTGATATTTGTAATATTTCAGTAACCTTAAAACAGGTTGAAATGTAAACATGTGGAAACAGCTCTATAGTTCAAGTTGAATTTAAATTTAACAACTATATCATGAAGAGGTTTTAAATTTGATACAGACAACTCTCTCCTATGTTAAATGTTTGTCAAAGAAGTATTTATGTGGTTCTCACTACTAATAAAAGCAGGTAGCTATTTTTGACTGCATTATGCTTGTTCAATTGCTCAATATTTTTCCACGTAGTCACTGAAATACATAAACATGAAAAATGTTTGTGTATTTCCTTCGATATTTTTGTTTCTTTTAATATTTTTTCTAATTCCAGGACAAAAACTGGATCCAGTTGTCTTTGTTCTCGGAGTACTGTTGGCCTGTTGTGTGGCTGTGATTACTGTCCTTATTTTTGGCATAAGTCGAAAGAGAGTTTGTAAACATTGCAACGGTAGGTTCTCTCAATTGGACATGGATTCTGAATGCATTACATATAATATGCAATATGCTATTGGTTTTATTTCTCTTTTTATTTACCCTTTTTTTTTAAATAAGTCTGAATTCATGACATCACGTTGCTGTCTAAACACTAGTGTAGATAATATAGTCTTTTATGTGTCTCCTGGAGTTGCATTTATTTATATCAACTACTGAAGAACTACAGTATAATAATAATATCGTTTTAGCCTCAATAATATGAATCATGGTCCTCTGATTCAATAGTTTCCATGGTGAATTGTAGAAAACAGAATATCTTGACTTTAATATTGAACTGAACTACTTGAAAAATGTCAGTATCACGGGCTAATAATTGCTAAATGTAACTTGTATGTAGAGTTATGACATTGACAATTGACGATATGACAATTCTATCTACTGACATTTGTTACATTCTGTTTTATTTTGACAAATTTTGGGATAAAAAGTTACAACAGTGTCGGTGTTGCCTCACTGAAATCACACAGAGCTGTTACTCTGATTACATTGCATTAAATGTGTTAAAATAAACACAACTCAACTCCTAGATTTCTTTATTCAACAGGCGAAAACTGAATATTTTTCTGCTGTTTAGCCTTTGTAGCTACACAGGAGTTAATGCATCACTGAAAACATGAGGTCTTGTCAGATTGATTTAAGTCGCATCGTATCCACACTTTCTGAAAGTCTTGTTTTTATTGGCAGGAGCAAAGAGGGCTTCACATAATCCTCGACAAGACAGATCGACAGTGGATCAATCAGCTGACCTGGTAAATATCTAAATATAACTAAATCGTTTTAAACTATGTTACAATCATTATTCTGACTCTGGACTTGAAGTTATGAAATGACCTCCCCATGGTGACATAGCGACTATCTATGAAAGTCTTTAAAGTATTCTTTAGACCTTTGTTGAATAATTTTTATTCTCTCTCAACCTGTCACTGTGAGGTGCTTGATTATATTTTGTATAAAATGGTTGCCAGGTTTATCAAACAATAAATGTTCTTTAGACAATGTATTCAGTCAAAAATTAACTGAAATTGTATTTTTAGACACTTCCATCATTGCAAGTGATCTTCTTAATCTACAAAATATGTATTATTAATAGATCATTATTATTTGCAGGGTGGTTATTCAGATGAAGTTAACTATGCAGCACTGGATTTCACCGTAAGAAAATCAAAACAAGTGAAGAAAAAGAAAGAATTGCCACAAGAGTGTGTGTACTCTGCTGTGAGTGCAGACTACCACACACATGACCACAACTCTATGTAGGCCATGCAGGTCCTGCATGTGAATCAGACCCAAAGAGTTTGATTCCTGCTTGCAGAGTGACTTTCGTGCCATCAATGTTATTACTATGCATTGCATTCCAAATTGCATTTAAATGTTGGCAGACAAATTGAAGCAGAAAAGCTACGATCGTGCTTTGGCTTGTGTGTATGCAATTTCTAGTGGAGAAATTTTAATTGTGAGCTTATTTTATGTAGGAAGTGAAAAATGTTTTGTGTGAAAACAGCCAGTCCCATGGACACCTTGAGACACAAGCAGAAAAGAGAGCGTTTTATTATAACTAATATTAGCTAGTTCCACTGCAGTATAGGGTAATGCTGTTTAGAATGGATTATATGTTTTGCTAATCTGTGATGTTGACAAATTTGACTGTTAATATTCTTCATTAAAAAGGACCTCACACGATGAGTTTTCTCAATCATTTCCAGCTTTTTTTGCATTTCACTGTGGTCTGTATATTTATGGGTTAAGGCAGTATGTCCAAAGTCCGGCCCGTGGGCCAATCACTGCCCACAGTCAGATTTCATGGAGCTTCATTTTTACAATATATTATTCATGGCCTGCTAGGATTGTCAGATACTGTATGGCTGTAAGATTTAGCCTTTTTGGTTGACATAACGAAGCATTTGAATGCACTAAACGTGACCTCTAAGGACATAACTGCTGGTGTACCTGTAGATGTGACAAAAAAATATTACTTTCTGAATGATCTGGTGAAAGACAAGAGCAAGAGTGAGACTTTTTAAACTTAAATGTCAACAGACTTTGATTTACTAAAAATAAGTCATGTTTAAAATGAACATGAGGTTAAGATTTGTATCAGCTTCATGCAAACTTTGTGCATTTGTATGTAACTTGTTTCATTTTTAAAATGTTAGTATTGGCCCCCGGGCATCTTCACATTGTCAAATCAGGCCCTCTTTAAAAATATTTGGACACCTCTGGGTTAAGGTGTTTGTGTATGTGCAATCCACATGTAAATTAAATATTACATATGATGCACTAAAGTATTTTAAGGGTTACGGTAAGAGAAAAAAAAAATTACTCAACTCAAGCTGCTGTTTCCTGTTAATTCTTGCAGATGTTTTTTTTTTTTTTTTTTTTTTTTTTTCAAACAGTGTCACATTACTAGATTCAAAAAGCCCTTTTAGTGCCCCCTACCAGCTACTCTGCCTATCACACAAACTACACAAATTGGTGTGAACTGAATTTAATGAAAAGTGATTTGGCCCAGGAAAATACCCTGTTTTATGTACTGGCATGGTTTTGTCAGGAACAGTTTTGTCAAAACAATCCCATTGTAGCCAAATAATACAAAAAAATCAGTCTGTTGGTGGCACTAGGAAAAGCTAGTTTAAAATGTTTTCCTTGCCACCGTCACTACGTCCTTGCTCATGGTAGGAATTGTTGAGTCTTTGTAAATAATATTATCCCCCTGCTGTCTAGTCCTGTGGACAGTGTCATGAGGTTAATCCTGTTATGATTTGGTGCTATATAAATAAAATTTAAAAAAAGAGGTGGTCAAAGGCAGAACAACTTTAATCAAGACGGCAACTGTGACATACAGTGATGAACAAGGTATCTTGTATCATAGTGTAATAGGAGGAAATCGCAGCTCACAAATAAAAAGTGTGATTGCATCCCAACTCAATTTCAGTAATGAAATGACTGCATGTATAATGAAACACATCGCTCTTTCAAGCCATTTCCCTTTTCTGGGCAAATACCACTTAAATGTTACCATGGTTACCAAATGATCTCTCAACAGACAAACGCCATCACTGGTTTCTGTTGAAAGTGTCAAACACCATCAGGCCAAACAACTCTGGGGTTGAACTATTTTGCCTTCTCAACCCGCAAACTGCATTAGACTCCTCTTTGAAGTGGTCTGACACCTGTGTAGTAACAACACATATGTATTATCATTAAAATGTACTTAAAGTATCAAAGTGAAAGTGCCTGTATTGTCTATTACATTTTTAATACTGATGCATAAATGTGTAAGCAGCATTTTACTAGACTACACATCCCAATCACCCATTCATACACACATTCATATGCTGACAATGAAGGAACTAGGAACTAATCACATTCACACATGCTCACACACTTGGAACAGCTTTGGGGAGCAATTTCTGCATTAGTATCAAAGAATACTGATCATCTGATTAGTTAACATCCTGGTGATTTCCTGATAATGAAATCCTGGTGATTTCCTTCTGTTCTATCTGTGTCTCAATAACATGCTACACACTGTGTTTCAACATGCAATGCTATACATCCACATTACAAAAAATAAAAAAATAAAAGAGTACAATAAGTTATGTACAGTTTATAGAAATAATGTATAACTTAGGCACATAGGTGAATGGTTGGCAAATTTCTTAGAAATGTATTTCATTAATTTACGTTGCATTGTTAAACAAGTGGAATATATTAGTTTACTGAGACTAACAGTTATATCAACCTGAAGACTACTTGAACAGACTGTTGTTGGTGCAAAAATATAGTTGTCATCAGGTTGAAAACACTATTTGGGTTTGATTGGATCAAACTGCAGATACATAGAACTGTTTTGTTCTTTTTTGTTTGTTTTTTTGTTTGTTTGTTTTTACCGCCAAAATAAGATGCAATGGTGGTAAATAACAAATAAATTTAAATTGTCTATAGCACAAACCTCAATAAAACAAAATCAATAGATATCAAGATTTGGTCCAAAAATATAACTGACATTTGAATGTCACTTAAGACAAAACATTTGCCATATAAAAAAATATATGTTGCTCCCAAGGTGTTCCATACACACATTAAATGTTGCTACTCCAATCCCAAAACCCTGACATCAGAGTAGATGCTCTCTCCTTCAGATGCATTTCCACCTCTCCTCACACTCCTGCCAACTTTCCCTCTGGTGAAGTCTGGCACATAATAAATCAGTGGGTCTTCATTCATCTGTAGAAATATATGGCAAAACATAATAAGATGAGAGCTGACAACTAAATAATACAAATCTAATACAAAAAATAAATAGATAAATTACTTACACACTGACTTTGTTGATCATCAATAGTTGTTGCAGAATGTGTTTGCAGGACAGCAGCTGGATTATACCAGGGCAAACCAAGAATAACCAAGAAACACAGAACTAATATTTATTGAGTAAAAGTAGGTAAATCATTTTTTTTATTGCTAGTGTACATCAGTTACTATAAGATGGTGGGAATAAAACATTTAATACACAAATTAAGCTAAATTTTAGATGCATACTTACCACCAATTGTGAACATAAAAGCTACGCAGAATAGGAACAGCATTTTCTTGTAAATCCACTTTTTCATTTCGATAATACTGCAGCATGAGTAATATTACTGCAACACTTTCAAATGGGAGCCAACTATGAAATGGGAGGAAATAGTTGAGTCTGTCATAAGATGCATGATGCATGTTTTCACATTTTGGTGTACCACAAAGTGAAAATGAACCAACCCAGTATTTCAAATCTGCAGTCATGACAGCACCAGCAGTGTGGTTTTGAGACTATGTGTCGTGAAAGCATGATTCATCGCTATAATTGACACAGAGAGAAGTGTTGGTGTGAAAAGAACTAAAACATTGAATGCATTTACACATTGCATTACATTTTCTAATAACATTTTAACCTGTATAGGAATTCCTTTCAACAACTGCATTGCATTTCCAAGATATTTGGAAAACACTCTTCTGTGGTATCTTAAACTGTCATCCAAAGAGGCAGATAAATATCACCACATCAAAATGTCATTTTCTCAGCTAACAAATATTCTAGCTTTTTCTGTGTGGTCACTTTTATTTATTGAACATTGTTTCCAGTGTTTTTGAACACAGTGCCAAAATAGGAGATAAAGTGACCAACTGAAATGTTTTTTTTAATTTTTTTTAATGTTTTGACACATCCCAACTCTAAATGTGATAATGAATTCTGAGAGTTCAGACGAACTTTTACACACTAAGAATGTCATTTTAACACAAAACACTGATATCTGTGGTCCTTTTAAGTAGAAGCAAAGTCATTGTAAACACACAGAGAATGAGATTCTTTCATTATGAGTCAGATGGCATCATAGCCAATTGGTTGTGCACTTAAGTTCAGCTACAAACAAGGTCAAGGTTCAAACAGAGTGTAGAAACAGGCTGAAAAATCCAAGGGGTACAGCAACATTCAAGATAGGGCTGCAGGAAAAACAGATGGAGTTAGTGTACAGCCACTGATGGAACCTACAGGATGAGCAGTTTACCCCCAGTTTGGTTTGGTTGTCATAGTTACAGCTGTAGTATATTTGCATGCAGTACCTTAGATATCCCATGTTGACTTTGATTTCTTTCTGGCCTTTTAACTTGGATATCTATGGAACCTTTTCTTTGATAAGAACATGTAAAATACGTTTCTCTCTCATTTTCTTTACAATGCTGCCACCCTCTGGCAGATGGTTTAAGTCATGAGAATGTGAGTTATTAGCTTTTTTTGGAACATTTAGTATGATGGCAAAATGAGTGTCAGTATCTACATTTTGCAAATTACATATTGTTCCACTGTGGTGGTGGCCCTCTTGAGATTTATTTTTCCTATAATTTTTCCTTTAAGTTTGGATGAACCCCTAGAACCCCTTCCTTGTAAACTTAAATGTTCTATTCGATAGTCCTGCAATCATTCGGTGGAAAGTGAACTTTGAATGTACATTAAGGCAGCAGGCCTGTCACACTGATCCAAATATTTGTTGATCACAGTTCAGTTTGTATTTTGGGAAAGCCTTGAACCCAGTGGACCGTAAACATCCCTCTTATCGCTATATGATCAAACAACAAAATAATGCAACACTTTGGCACAGTTGCTACAGGGAGGACCCACATACAGAGAATAACAGGCACGTTAAGTTTGATGGACTGGATGATTATGATTGTTGTGGAGGATTGAATTGTGAGATAATATTGTATTTTTTATTTGGCTGAAGGGATTCTTTTCTGTGTCTTTTTTTAGTTTTGTTTTCCCTTGCAAGATTTATCATATGAAAAAAAAGAGATTAAAATCAATTTCGAAAAATCAAAAAGACGTGTTTCATGTACAGATCCTCATCAGTCCAAAAATGTGTGCTTGAACCCAAAAGTAGTACCTGGAACCAAAACAGATCTGTCTAATATTTGAAAACCAGGACCTGGACACATGCAGAACCTAAAAATGCTGACCTGACCTGACCCATACTGGACCCATCTATTATTTGAAAGTTGGGGCTCAAACCCAAGAAGAACCAAGAAATGTCACACTCTAAGCGGGAGACACAGACCCGATGGCAACAACTTCACAGCTAACTGCTATTAACAAGTTAATGTTAATTTACAAGTTGTCAAAACAGAACTTTGTGTCTTGTCCAGGCATGTCCAAAGTCATGGCCCATGGTCAGATTTCATGTGGCCCGAAGGTTAATGTTTATAATATATTATTTATGGCCTGCTAGGGACCAGATTTGGCTTTTTTTGGTTGACATAATGAAGCATTTGAATGCGCTGAACATTAACTTCCAAGGACATAACTGCTGGTGTTATACAGTATATCTGTAAATGTGACAAAATATTACCTCATGAATGATCTTACGAAAGACAAGAGCAAGAGTGATATGTCTTAACCTTAAATGTTAACAGACTTTGCATTACTCATAATAAGTTATGTTTAAAATGAATACGAGGTTAAGATTTGTATCAGCTTCATGCAAGTTTAACGTGTTCCATACAATTTATTCTTTGTTATCTGACTTCAGATGTTTGGTTTTTAGATTTGTTCATGCCTGATTGCGTTAGATTGCCTTTAAAAAAATAAAAAATTGTGACAATGAAAATAAAATTGTTACAGAACAGTGCATTTGTATGTAACTTTTACTGTTTTTTTTCAGTTTTAAAATTAGTTTTTAGTATTGGCCCCTGGACATTTTCACATTGTGAAATCTGGCCCTTCTTATAAAAAAGTTTGGACAATCCTGGTCTTGTCTAATGTAACATTAGTAACTTCTCCCTGTGCCTGGCTGTGACACATATAATCTACTCCCTTGTCCACGAAACTGACAAAACACCCAGATCTTCCTTTATTCCTCTCTTGCTGATAGAAATGGCATGGCTAATCTACTCATTATTTCTTCTTTAAAGTCCACTTGCTTTCACAGTGATGGATGACAAACGTCACCTGTTAACCAGCTTTACAATTTTATCAGGATTTTTTTTTTCCTCATCATGTGTATTTTTAAAAACACAATACATGCTGATACAACTACACTGTCATTATTGCACATGACTGTATTAAAAACAGACAATTGGAAGTTGTTGAATGTATTTTATTTAACAAGTAACTGAAATAACTGCTGTTTTCAGTTTTCAAAGTGTATTATGTCTCTTTCAAAGTGCACAGGGAAGCCTTGTTCACATTTGATGGCAATTCTCCTGGTGCGAGCTTGACCACGATACTGACAGTGGGGTAGCCTGCCCTGCTGGTTTTTCAGTGTGCAGACAATAATGGGGAAGGGTTGGAGGCTTTTGGTCATATCCCCATATGGCTCTCCTGCTTGCTCACAGATAGCTTTGATATGGTTGGTGGTGGCTTGGATGAAAGTGTTGGTCTCCTTACACTCATTGCTATTGGTTTTGGAGATGCCTCTACTTCCAATCACAGAGTCACATCTGTCTACACTCATCCGACCATTGACATGCTGTTCTATAAACTTTCTGTAACGGGGAGTGATGCTTGCATCCTGAGAAAGCACGGTAGCAGAAAACAGCAGCAAACAAGCAAATGGGATCCTCATGATTCCTGGTGAAGGGAACGTGGAAAAACATTTTCTATTAGATCATTTATGACATCATGAGTGAATACTTTGCAACATTCTGTCACAAATGTTGAAATGTTCCATGTACCACTTATGTCCCCTGTTATGCATAAATGGTTTTAAATAACGTCGCACAACATTAATATCAAACATAAATATATCACTTTGTTGAGACAAGGGCTGCAGAAATTCATACATATATTGTAAACTATAAATATAAGGATACATTAAGACATTACAAATCTATTTTTTATAGATAAATCTTTGAAGCTAAAAGGAAACACAGCCATGAAATAAACTCTGAATAATGAAAAAAGTGGAAAACAGAATGACTGACCTTTCTCACTTTTGTCTTGCCAAAGTTAACAATACAATACTAACATATAAAGTTCATAATAAAAAACATATTTACCAGAATCACAACCACAGCGACACTGATGATTTCTGTAAACTGCTGATTATTTATAGATTTTGGCCTGAACTTTGGTCCAACAGCTCAGTAGGAAGGGCATTCACATTGCAAGCTTGTTAGGTTGGCCAGGGGGAAAAAAATTGTTTTAACTTTCGATAAAACTTTCCAGTGAGCATGATCTCGACCAAGTCTGTCAAACAAGCACACACAATAGCACAGGCCTAGTTTTTGATATCAGACCCCTTGTTCAGAGAAGTTATCAATAACAGTGAGACAGTGTTTTTAACCCATGGGCTTTATAGTCATTCTTGTTATGGAATTTTCTATTTTTAGGTTACACTGGGTCACGTGTGGGCCTTGAGGTCCTCAGCAGTATTAATTGTTTGGCTTTGTTTGAGGACAGCAGGTGCCAGTCTATCTCAACACTGTGGTGGCCAGGGTCAAAGGAATTGAATGTTGCCTTCCTAGACATAATAGATAGCCTGCCGCTGAAGTACCATTAACATAAACAGACAACAGTGTCGTCAGAATGTGCTGACAGTAACACAAACATGGGTAAATACATTCTCTTTGACTAATTCTGGGCGTGTAGTATTTCTGGTGTTATCTTGGGGTTTAAAATCTATCCACCAGCAGGAGTTGGGCAGAATTTGAGACTGACTCAGGCACTTCTGATGTACTTTGAGAGTGTCTCTAATTGTCCTTGGCCAAGCTTCAATAAATACTACCACATAAGACATCAGAGGCTCCTGAACACTTTCTTCCTTCCTGACCTTACCATTGACCTTTGACTTCAGCAATTTTTCTAACCTTGATTGCGTATTTCATTTCTTGGAAGATATTTGGAAATCATCTGCTGCTGCAATAACTCCCCGTCAGTCTTTTGAAAAGGTATCGCCTCTAAAACTGGCTTTAGTGTCCCTAAATATGTCCATTTTACATTCATACATTTGTGGACAGAACGGATATAAAATAAATGCGAAGAGAAAAGAGCATTGTTATAAGGGCAAAAAAGGATCCACATTTTAAAACATCATTCCCTTGGATTTATTGAACTGATAATCCATAATACATGCAGTCTTGTTCCCAAAGACCCAGTTACAGCTGATAAATTGTGTATTTTGGCTTATCAGATGTCATAGATAAGGCAGTAAAGTTGTGTGTACTACTTTTTTATTCCCCAAGTTGACTCCAGCAGCCACTTTCTGACCTTTGTGTTTGATGTCATCGTTTTTATCAACACTAGACACAAATACTGCACCCTCTCTATTGCTCTCTTTACACTACTGCCATCTTTTGGTGAAAAGCAGATGTTTGATGATTTAACAAATTAAAATCGAAAAATCAAATAAAGCCAACCGGTTCATATCACTGTTTAATGTATTTGTAAGGGACCATTAATGTGGATATTAGTCCTAAATGATGCCATTTGTTGAATCATACAAGATTAGCTAAATTACATTTTGTTGCTTGTGTGATGCACCTTTGTTAAGCTACCACTGAACAAAATTATTCTGCTGTTTTACCTTGATGGTGTTTTCATTTCATATTTTTGTATCTGAATTATTGTTCAGACCCTAAAACAATTTTTTAGAAATAATAATCTCATAGCCACTTCTTTCATCTGTAGGCGTATCTGATACATGTGGCTTTGTGGGTTGTTTCCAAGGCAAGTGTGCAACTCGCCTTTGCAGTGCTGAAACAAGAAATAAAAGATGCAAACTTGTATCATATATTACAATATGTTAACATATTTTAAATAATGAATACATTTACAGCATATAAATCTTTTTATATACTTACATTATCTATGTTTGTATGTAGATCCACAAATTAATTATACTGCTATCCAAAACAGGAAGTTAAACAGAGAAATAAAATATCTGACAGGTGGATGATGGACAAGGATGGTGCCAGATGCTGACAGTATGAAAGAGGGGTTTCTACCTCAATACAGCATCACTGATGAGAATCAGTAATCTTTGACTGATGTTCAAGAGAGTAATTGCATAATAGAAGAATATGTTTGCCAGTAGCTGTTTGCATCACTTTTAACATATCCACCTGGCCCTGCACTTCTAACCACCAACATCCTGTGAATACAAGTAATGTCTGTTCTCAGCAGTTAAGTATTGTTTGGCCAGGTGGTGAGAAATGGTCAGCCACAACTTTTGCTCAGTTGAGCTGCTGCATGTGGGTTTGCTTGTGTCCCACGCTAGACAGTCTGTCTCGCCTGGGACACAAGCAAACACTGCAAACACTGATGATTATATTTAAATTTTTTTAATTAATGAATGATACTGACAATATTCTGATGCACAAAATGAAGGGCTTTAAAACTTGTTCGTATATACATAATTTACTGTACACACACTGTACTCATGTTTGGGTTTAGGGGACAAACAAAAGATCTGAAAGTTGTTGACATTGTAATGGACAAATATACAGAAAACATGTCAAATTAATTAATTGTAAAGAAAAAAAAATCATAATATTTGTCATACTGCTCAACATAAATGACAAACTGTTTTTGCTGGTTTAGCTTTTTTAGACTGATTCCTAACTAAACCACAACCTAGTAGGCTTATCATGTGCATGCACCTTATTCCTAAAGTAAATAAACCAAAATCAGAAAAACTGTTTTGATTATAGCTGAAGCTGTATAATAAAACATACACAAATGTAATGTTATCAAATGAATTTTATTTGACAAACAAGTAAAGTACACATCAGCTGTTCAATCACTTAGAATGGGCAATGTTTCATTATAGTGCACAGGATAGCCCTTCAAACACTTAATTATAATTTTTTTGTTTTTAAGTTTTTTACCAACGTAATGACATTTGGTAGCTTTTGCAGTTTTCCAATTACAGACAACAACGTCAAAGCCTTGGCGGCTTTTGGTCATATCACCATACGGCTCGCCCTCACTGACACAGATGGATTTCACGGTTCGGTCGTCGGCTTTGATGAATGTATTGATCTTCTTACATTTCTGTGTCTTGATCGGGTTGATGTTTCTTTCTCGCATTACTTTATCACACATATTGGCAGTCATCTCCTTATAGATGTGCTGTTTTATGAACTTCTCATAACGACGCTTGATGCTCACACGCTTAGAGAGCAAAGCTGCAGAGAGCAAAGCTGCAGAGAGCACCAGGAGTGGCAGACAGACAAACTGGATCCTCATGATTCCCTAGTGGAGAAAGGGCAGCAGAAACAGAACATTTATAACAACAACAACAACAATTAGTTGCAGACCTGCAGTTAAAGCTGTACAGAACAAATGCAAGAAAGAAAAAAAGAAGAAACATAACATAAAAGTCCTGTATGAATACTTACTGACAGTAAGGAGCAATCAGATGGAAGATGGAAACCTTCAAATTGTAGAAAGGTGATGGCTTTTATTTTTATTTTGTTCTTCAAGCAAAAAACAAATATAGTATTTGTAATTTTGGTGCTTAGTCTAATTTTGCAAAGTTGTCATATAAAGTATACTCACTTGTATCACGGCTCAGTGCAGGTTAAGTATCTTGAAGCTGCTGAATCTTTTATAGAGCTCGGGTTTGGTTTCTTGGTGTGTGAATTCCCCTCCCCTTCACATGTTCAATACATTGTCCAATCATAAATGACCACAACCTCAGCTTGAACTAACCTCATTCTCTTTGCACACAAATGCTGAACATCCTTGCTACACCACAACTTGCTTTAAGCAACCCTCTACCTCCCCTGCTGCTTCATCTATTAGAATTTAGGTGGGTGGAGGTTTTGAAAAGTTTTTCTACATTCATGAAGCCTGTTAGACTAGTTCAAGATTCATAGCATAATTATGAACTTTAAAAAACTATTTTGGAACCACTGCATTAGCAAGAATATTTTTACATTTTATTCAGTTCATGAGGTAGCGTGATGATTTCACCCTTGTGCCTTTTCATTTCCTCTTATGGGATGTGACCACACACAGCAAAGAGTTTAAATACTAATTTAACATGCCTGAATTAAATCCATCGTTCAGCACCATGGACAGCACCACTGAGCCAGGCATGCCAAAACTTTAATAAACTGTAATGTTTAAACAAAAATACAAATTACAAAATGCAAGAGCACAATCAACTGTCAACATAAATGTCAATAATCATGATTTATTGTTTCAATGCTTGCTTGATTTGTGCCAAATTTAAACCTACATGGTTTGCTTTTTGTCATATTGGCATCGTTATGGAGCCTGACAGAGATGGACCCATAGCTGGTGTCTGCATTGTCCTTCACAACCTAGCAATGGTGTGGCAAGTATCACTGGTGGAGAAAGGAAATGCAGATGATAAGGGCAACAAGCACCCCTGCACATTCCGACCGAACCTGCCATTGTCTACTGTATCCTACTTCGGACAAGCTGCAATTTAAAACACATGCTGATGAAGAAGAAGACATCCCTGTTGTTTGGCTCTTCAGATGAAGGTGGAGGTTCCCTCTCCAGCTCTTCAGATGAAGATAAAGGCTTCTCAGTCTTGTGTTCTTCAGATGAAGACGATGGCCACATCGTGAGAGAGGAGAAGAGGAGCAGGGAGGACAGCGATGAGGACTGGACCAACAGTCCAAGGCCAGGGAAACGCTGGAAGGAGTAATCTTCTTTGTTTGACTGGATGGAGAAAGACATCCAGTCAGAAGATGAGGAACCTTCTGAAGAAGAGTCCAACACAGAGGAGGAAAGCTCAGTCAACATGAATGGCTGCGAGGCTGATGACAATCATGATGATGATGAAGAGTCAGATGAAACTTCTGCTTCTTGTGACTGCACGTCATCAGAGTAGGAAGTTTAAGATGGCAACAACCTCATCATCATGGATTGTTTTGAGGCCGATGTAGACCACATGTTAATGAAGAAAACATCACTGTTATCACTGAGGATGAACATGACAACCTAATGAATAGGATGTCCTCAGTGATAACGAAGGTGCCGACATTCCTCCCCCTCCTCTGACAAGATAAAGATGTAGTTGATTAATGTAATGTTATGTAGCAAAATGTAAAGTAGTGTAATTTAATGTAATGTAGTAAAATATAATGTAATGTAGGAAAATGTAATATAATGTAATTAGGGATGCACCGACCCGATATTGGTATCGGTCCCGATATTGAAGAAAATTCTAGATTGGGTATCTGTGACAATGGACCGAACGATATCTGTCGATGTATTCAGTCTAATTCTATGCTGTGCGCTGTGACGTCATATGCTTTCGTCATTGATGTCATTTGTTTTTTAAAAATAGGAAAGAAATGTTTAAGTCAAGTCTGATGTTGCCTTGCACAAAAGAATGATCCCAGTCTTTTCCACACAATTAGACATACCATTTGTTACTGTAATTCCACGCTGTTTTTCTGTATCGGTATCGGATCAGTATTGGCTGATACTAAACCTCAGATATTGGCATCAGTATCAGAGGTGAAAAAAGCGGATTGGTGCATCCCTAAATGTAATGTAGTGTAATGTAATGTAGTAAAATGTAATATGATATAATGTATTGAAATATAATGTAATATATGATATAATGTATTGAAATATAATGTAATTTGATATAATGTAATATAATGTTGTAACATGTCATAAATTATAATGTAACGTAACAAAACAACTTTCCTCTCCAAGAATGGCTACCTTATGATGGTGGAGGGGTTTGCGTGTCCCTATGATCCCTATGTACTGTACATGCCCAATGACTGCCGGATCAATGGAGGCGTATCAGTCTACCTGAGGAGCTCCAGATGTTTCAGAGGATTATTTCCCCAATTCAGATAACCTGACCATTGAGACATAACTTGGAAAGATTATTTTGCAGTGTACTTCCAACAGAAAAAAAAAAACACAAAATCAAAACATGAAGAAAGCCCTCCATAGATCAAACGCAGTTGAAGAGTAGTGATCTAATCAATTCAAATGAAAATGTTAGAGGAAACACAGGGGTCACATGTTGCTGTCAAGAGTTTTATTAAGACTTAACAAAACGGGACACCTGTTCGGTCTCTTTATTTTCTGACACATGCATCTGACAAAATTTATTTCAAGAATTTAAATTCTTCTGCTTGAATTTAGACCAACACAGGGACTGAAAAATAAATAATTCTTTAACATTGCATCTTTGCAGCTGATTGAAAGTAAAAGGGACAATTTAAGGAAACATGAGTCAAACAGCCAAAGTATACAGGATGACCCAAAAATATTAAAAGGACAGTTCTCCCAGAATTCAACTTCAAGTTAACTTGCAAAAGTAGTCTGCTACTATCGTTTCCATTCTCTGGGCCTTTCATGAATAAAAAAAAAAGCTGAATGGGAA
Organism: Larimichthys crocea; assembly: GCF_000972845.2. Lineage (NCBI taxonomy): Eukaryota > Metazoa > Chordata > Actinopteri > Sciaenidae > Larimichthys > Larimichthys crocea. The sequence continues at coordinate 22,239,049 of NC_040011.1, forward strand.
TATCTGACCTCAAAAGGTCACGAGTCAAAGCAAAATAAAAACAAACACCAAGGAAGCATCTGCAAAGTGAATTTCAGGGGAGCTGTTCTTTAAATATTCTGTTTTCTGTACTTTAAAATAACAAAAACGTCACAAATTAACGACAAAGAGCGAAGGGAAACTTTTGGCTTCACGTGTTTAAAATGAACGATGGTCAGAATAAAACTGACATAAAAAAGAGAAAAGCTTATGATTTCTTGCTGATGTCTCAGCCACACAGGCATCAGTGTCTCACATGGCCCCTCTGCCTCACGTCTTGTTTCCGTCTGACTACCAGCCTCCTTTGCCTCCCTTTTTCTTCTTCTGTGGTGCCTTCTTGCGCGTGGCTCCCGAGGCTGCAGGTTTCTGCTGTCGAGGTGGGACCATGTTGCTGGCGGGGGCTGCGGATGAGCCCGATGCAGACCCTGGTCTGGGGGAGGTAGGAGGGCTACTGGCTGTCTTACTGGCATCCCTGGAACAAATGAAACGCCAAAGTTGGAGATCAGAGCTCAGTGCGAAGGAAATATTTCAGGTAAACCATTTAAACAAGATGAAACGTGATGGAATGTTGGATGTGGTGTGGAAAGTCTTATACCAAGTGTCTATTAACATCCTCCAAGGACTATAAAAGAAATGTTAGAAAGTTATTTTTTCTTTCCTCGAGACAGATAGGGAGCTAACTGCCTCTGGCTCCAGCTCAGTATGAGAGTGGTGTTGATATTCTCATCCTGAAATGTCAAATTATTCCTTAAAGCTGCCAACAAAGGCTGAAACTTCAAAGAATTTTATAACAACAAAATAAGCAGCTGACACCACCTCACTCTCCCAAGTGTAGATCATTTCTGATTGTCCACCATATGGAATTCTATGTTGGCTGAGATGGAAAATAATTCTTATCCTAAATAACACACAAGCAGTTTCTTCTGCACAGCAGCTGGACACCTCCGCTGAGGATTAACTAGCAGGGGAAGAAAAGAACAATCTCAGGTGCTTTTCTTCTATTACTGCACTTGATTACTGGGTTTCAATTACAGAAAATTACACCCAGACAACTCCACTCGCAGGTGACGTGCATGTGTTCACTCACAGCTCGGCTGAGGCTCCCGCCATAGCTCCCTGTGTGCCTTTTCCAATCTGCTCCTTCTTCTTCCCCTTCTTCTTGCCTCTGTAGTAGGAACGCTCCCTCATGGGAAACCACCTCTCAGGGTCAGGGGTCGCTTTTGGGTCGCAGTTTTTGGGCAATTTGCCTAAAAATAAGATCAGGAGGAGTCACTTAAGAGTAGAGCTCAACTCAGCATAGTGTGAGTACTGTGGAAAATAACCATCTACATAATATGCAATCTTAAAAGCTTCAATAAAAAAAACTTCCTTATTGCAACATTCTACAATACAAGTCATGGGGTTATTGCATAAGAGGAAATAATCATTGTTGCTGCAACTCCTCCTGGTTGTTTGACCATTTAAACAAGACTCAGATGAGTAATCTAAGAGTAAAGAGTAAACCTAATATTTTCACAGAGAAAGTGTCATTTCCCCCCCCCAATCTTGATGGTTTATTTTAGTAATAATCTGTCCCACAATCAATATTTAATGAATGGCACACCTTTCTTTTTCTTCCTCTTCTTTTTGATGTCACCTTGGCTGTAAAACAAAATGCAAACACGTTAGAATAAAGGAGGTGAAAGTGCAGTTCGAGCACATAGTTTTAAAAAAGGCTGTCTTCAAATTTAGGAAGACTTTCAAACATTAAAAAGTCGATGTGGAAGAGACTGATGTGGGTTTACCCTTGTTCTTTGAGAATGTTCTCTCCTGTGACCTTGGCGGCTTTTTTCCTGACGTAGGTTGCTCCGTGGGAGTTCTCCAGCTCGTCCACATCTACATTGAAGGCCATTTTGTCCGCAGACGGTAGGTGTTTGCTGAGGCTAGAGTGGAATGCTAAGGATGTATTGTTTTCGCAATGGAAATACTGTTAGGAATACAATATTGTACAAGAGAAGGTGAAATAATTGTTTGAGGACGAGAACAGACAGAACAAAAAAAAACTGCAGCTCTGTTCTTTTCAGTAGGTCAAAGGATACGATTTGGCTTTATTTGTGTCCACCAGAGAATATGCAGAGATGAGTTGTGCCAGTGTGTGGATGTCGTTGGTGTTTTGCCTGTTTCAACAAAAAATAAAATTAAGCTTCATTTCAACAACCGGTGCGCCATCCTGACTAACACAGACCAACACACAACAAATGGTAAGGTCAAAGCCAGCATACGCACACACAGATGTGCTACATAAATACGAAAAGAACAGGTTTGTTTTCTCATTTTGTAATTTGTATTTTTGCTCCTCTATAAGCACTTTGTAATAATGACAAACATTTAAGTTACTTGACATAACACCGGCAAGAACACGAAGGCAGAGCAGCTGTGAGATAACCTCTACAGAGAACATTATGTGTTTTTTTTCCCCCACAAATACTCAACACATGTTAAACTGGGCTGTAACTTACTTCCACAGCTGCTCCAGATCACTAATGGCTTCTTTTTTCCGGCCGTACTTCAATTTGAAATTGGCAGCTTCTCGTACAAGTGCCAAGTGTGCAGCAGATCCGGGCTGTGGAGGAGGAAGAACACGCTGATTATACAGTGGAAACCAATTCAGATGTCACAGACTGCTTCATTTGTTGGCTGGTCTACTCAGATGAAAGTATCACCCACAGCCCTAACTACAGGAGGTGATTAGAAAGATTTGTTTTGAGACGGTACTCCATCTTTGTTGACTTTCTTCTATGAAGCACTCAAATCTGTTTCTGCAATTCCTGCAGATTACCGGGTAATCAAACACAGCAGACTGTAGTGACAGTACTATTTCATGCAGCTACAAAAGGGACAGCAAAATGGTAAAAAGCATTGGTTCCACTGGACAGATCAGATATATCACGTTATATCACCCTGTGAACAAAATCAAAGCTAAATGTCAGACACAAACCTGTTCAGACTGGTAGTGCTCAATAGCTTGTCTGAAAACATCGATAGCACCGTCGATGTCTTCTTCATGGGAGTACATTGTTACCAGAGCTGAGACCTGAAGAGTCAAAGACACAGTTTAGATGGATGATCAAGAGCAGACTAAAGTCTAACCAAAGAGTTCACACATATATTATAAACAGTTATCGTTCATTGAGTATCCGGGATGATTTTCATTTCTGACTTACCATTCCTGATTTGTGCTTGAACTCTTCGATGGACCTTAGGACATCACAAGCTTTTGTTACGTGACCTGAGGACAAAAAAGGAGCATGAGTGTGAATAGCATGAAGAGACTACAAGCTGCATTTCGTTGTACAGCCATGTGTTTTGACACAAATGAACCCTGTATCTTGTATAATCAGCATCAAAACAAGCCAGTACCTTGTACTAAATAGAGTTGTGCCATTGTCAGTTTAATGCCAGATGCACTCTCTGGATGTTGATCTGAGAATTGCTGGAAATTCAAACAATTGTCAGTTAGCATGGTCTCAGAAAATACACATTGTTAATGATGCATAAAGCTCTACAGAAGGGAACAAAAATGTAAGATCCTATTAAGTCCGCGTCTTTTGTTAGAGCTACAGACAGTGGACATGAAACTAAAATTAGCTTCAATTCTTGAGTAGAGTATACAATTCAAAGCCACAGCAAAGACACGTGAAATGAGTTAGTGTCTTATTTTATCCTTTGATGCAATCATGAAGAAAAGAAGGATTGTGATGAATGAGAGACGACTGTGAATCAGACTGAAAACAACCAGCACTGTTGGGCATGTCTACCTGGAGCAGCTCTATGGCCTTGCTATGCTGCTTCTCCCTGCACAGCTGAGCAACCTGGATGAGGACTGGCCGTGGGTGACCCGGATTCTGAGACTGAAGACTGGATGACAGTTTCCTGCACTGGTCAGCCTGTGGACAGCAACACATCAACAAACGGTGATCAGTAATGAAATCTCAAACTCTGAAAAATCGTCAGCAATTGCTGTTTTCATCTGAATTATAACAGATTTTTAGCTACAACTGTACCTGGTTAGTGTACATGGCCAGGAGAGCTTTGTTGAGGTCAATGGCCTGCAGCTGCTTCTTCGCCAGCTTGTACTCAACACCTTCAGCGTTTGTTAGCTTCACTTTTTTCTTTGAGTCAAACACGTTTTGGTCCTATAAAAACAGATGAAGCATTAATTAAAACATTTGATCCAAATGGCATTTTTGCTTTTTACATCTCTGGGTGGGTGACACCCACCTTGTTTATTGTAATGATGTTGTTGGCAGTCACAGCAAGCAGACCCACATCCGATGGCCTGTAATGAAGAGCAGACTACTATTGACACATACTTCTATAAAAAGTACAGTTTGTGTATGGCTTTAATAGACTGCTGAAACTCAGAGCCCGCATTCAAAATAGAATACAGTGACATTATTTCAAGCTGTGTTGCATTCTCTTTATATCTGATGAACCCTGCACTCACTTGAGCTTGATGACCTGGTTGTAGAGCTGCAGTGCTTCATCTGTCCGACCTTGTAGCTGCATGACATACGCCATCTGAGAATGGATGACGGCGAGCTCTGAGTCGATGTCTTCCTCGGTCACATCCTGAAAGGGACAAACCAGCGATGACAGTGAGAAGTAGAAATCAAACAGTTGGAGGACACGGGGGAATTAAGACAAGCAAAGGCAAAAAGCATTTCAAACAATTCATACTTGATCAATTTGTAGTTTCTTGTACTGGCAATATTTTTTATGATGTATCGTTAAGTCAGACTATTTCTGGGAAATGAAACTGAAGATTTTGGTTTCTGTTCAGTAAGATTTAACTACAAAACTTCACTCTCCAGATAAAAAAAAAAGTATTATTAACAACAAGATTACTGCCTTCCATAATTGTTTAGGCCTTTTTAAACCTTTAAGCCCTAAAATCTGAATTCTTTGTAAATACATGCTCAGGGATCATCAACGATGCTTAAATGTTTCAAGAAAACAAATCAACACTCACAGAATCGTCTGCCAACGAGACTCTGCAAAGCTCTGTAAAAGAAAAGCAGTTAATATGAAATTAAGAAATGAATAAAATAATAACTTGACAAAAGGTGGAACAGAGCAGGACTGACCCTCTGCTTGTCTGAGTTTATTGAGGGCCTCTGTGAACTGTCCTTGGCCAATCAGAGAGCAGGCAGCATTGTAACACAGCTCATACGTGGACTCGGGAAGACCTAGATCTTCCTACAAAAAATAATGTAAAAAAATTACATATTTTATCAAACATCATCTTAAAAAAAACATAATACAATACATGCACAGTAATTTGGCTAATGAAGTCTGTCTGAGATCTTCTTCTCTGGCATATATACTCATTTAAAACATTAAAATACATATCTGGTGTTTTACTTTACTTTGTGAAGTTAAGCATTTAAGAGGAACCGTTTCAGATTTTGATTCTACCGCTTCAAACGTGCTTGGTCAAACAAACTGCGGTCAGCAACAGTGGCAAAATGTTGTAGAGGAGGGCTTACCAACGGAGCTTCCTCCCACTGACTCATAGACGCCACCACAGCAGCCATGTTGGTCTTCCTCTCCTCTTCATACTCATCCTGCGAGTTCCTGATCAGATCGGTGTAGACGGACTTGCAGTCATCGTAGCGCTCCAGTCTGTACAACTAGACAATGAAAAAAAGAGGCACAGTTCCAATCAGCAGAACTCTTTAAAGCCTCAAAAGAATACTTGTCAAAGACCACAAGACTCTGTGATTAAAAGGTGTTACTGGTTCACATCAACAAGGGGTGGGCAGGGACACTGTCCTCATATCCATAAAAAGTACCTGTAAAGCATCCAGCTACAATATGATTACCCTGATGATCAGACAGCCTTACCACTTGACCGTAGAGCTCCTTCAGCTTGTCTGTTTGCTCAGGAGCACCTTCAATGGTCTTCAGGGCACTTTCTACTCTGTTCAGCCGGTATTCACAGTACGCCTTTTCAAACACAACGTCACTGAGGAAAAAAAGAAATAAAAATGAAATATAATGAGGAGATTGTAATTTATCAGCTAAGAACATTTAACAAAACAATAATAAAAGAAATGAAATGAGATGGCATGGGTTCAACCAAGGATTATTTTCATCAACAACTAGTATGTTGACTTCGTCCTACAGAGTGGAGCAGTGTGTTGTTCAGTGTGGTGTAGATTTACCTGCCGAGCACTTTTGAATGAGTGTTCATGACATTGAGCGCCTCTTTGAAGCTGCCATTCTGAATAAGGCAAACCAGTTTACAGTGAAGGGCCGTCACATCATCCCTGTTCTCGTGCAAGACTGCGACAGAAGAGGAGACACACACAACAGAAAGTGTATTAGTCATACAGATTGAAGACAAATGCACTGTTGGAAAGAGAAAAATAATTAAAAAATATATATATATTTAGAAAAATCAACTCAGCGTTTCTGGTGTTTGGTGACAGCTGACTGAAAGCTGATGAGCAGCCCACCATGATAAGTTAGCTGTAAAGCTAGGGACACGTCATTAATCAGAAACGGACGGCGCGTTTTAGGGGGCGAGATATTATTTCATAATGAAGTTTAAAACTTAAGCCAGACAGCTTGGTGGCTACATGACTTAAGCATACGATTACAAGCAGATGTCTGATATATACTCAGCTAAGTCTGTGTCTGTGAGACTCGACAAGTAGCTGCTAACTGCTGTTAGCCTAGCCACATGCTAACAGCTGGCCCTAGCTTAGCCACTGAGCTCTGCGGTCTGACGAGCTGTCCGTGTGCCGTACGGCAGCAGACCCGGTTCCGTTTGAGAGTAACCACAACAGACATGAAGTCCTACTTTTAGTCAGAGCTTTCAGGGCTCGTGTGTAGTCGCCACTGTGTCCGCAGCGGTTCACTTCGGTCCACAGCGAAGCCACCGAGGCTCCTCCGCTCGCCATCTTCGCTGAATGAGTTCAGAGGACGGCGGAAACAGAAGGTGTACACATCCGGGTTACCGTGAACAAGAATTGTATGTATTTATTTATTTATTTAAAAATAGAATAAATACGCAAACTGGTGATTAGTCATAAAAGACGACGTCGTTAGTGTTAATAAAAAATGTTTTTTTTTAGATATACACGAGCTTAATGATTTCTCACTCAGAGGCGACGCAAGCAAGTGATGCCTTCACGTCTGAAGAGCGTTTTTGACTTTTTCTGACAAATGACGGTATTATTTTATACTTAACGATATTTCGGAGTAAAATATTGTACATTTTCCTTCATTACATCTGAAAGGTACGAATTTACACATGGAAATGAAGATTAAAGTGGCCAACAATATAGAAAATCGTTAAAATAAATTAAACCCTGATCATCTGCAAAATTAAAATTCGTATTGCACAATTATGCATCGGCATTGGTAAACCAATCATAATATACCGCTGTCAGGAGCTGTATTTAACTTTTGATATCCGAAATACGTTTTGCTTTACTTTGCCAAGTCAGATTTTCTGTGTGACGAGCTCATAATTCCGATATATCCGGTAGCACGTTAATGCACCACCACAGGCAGGGTTGGAGGTTCGGTCGGACTCGAGAGCCGAGGAGGGGGGTACTGTTGTTATTCGTCAGGGCTTTTGTCCAGGAGAAATGGCCGGGATTAAAGGTAAGAAATGTCCACAATTCATTTGATTCATAAAGTATTTAAAATCCCGCTCAGTCCATGTATCACCGTGTGAAAATAAGCCGAAGACTGATGGATGCGTTAACCGCGTCCAGCGAGCTAACGGTAACGTGAGGAAGTAGTTAGCCGCAGGGCCACTCGTTAGCTGGACTGTCTTCATGTCTTTGACCGGAGGACAGTCGCTGCTTATCGACACAATTCAATGCACATTCACTCCAGCTAGGCGACACACCGCCGCCCTGTAATGTTGCATCATGACCCCGTCTCTAATGACAGCCCCTTATAGTAGCATAACAACGTAGTAGTTACCGTTATAATGCTAATGCTAGCCGCACCTGACTTTAGTCATCACACTGAGATGTTGTGCTCGCTGCAGCCTGGATTCATTGCTGCTAACAAGCAGTTTATCGCTATCAGAGTTTAACATGAGCTCCCAAATGGCACGGCTTAGATAGCTAATGTAGCTGTTGTTACACGTGAAATCAGCTGATTCATCACATGATAGCTACAGCAGCCAGGGGGGGCCCTGCTGCTACAATGTGCTGGTGTCGGGATAGACCCGCACAGATTCAGAGAGAATCAGCTGATGTCCTCCTCTCTGTCTCTCTCTCTCTCCTGTAGCTCTCATCAGCCTGTCCTTTGGAGGGGCTATTGGCCTCATGTTCCTCATGCTAGGATGTGCCCTCCCTGTGTACGAGTAAGTAACCACCTCCACCACACACACCATGTGAGCCTGTTGATGTGTGTGAGGCACGCTGTTCACACTCTTTGGTGATCCCATCACAGGTTTACAGCTTTAGATACAGGAGTGAATGCATGACTGGATTAACCTGCTTGGGGGCTGCGGAGCATAAAAGAGCTACAGGGTCCTTCATACACACCCTTCCACAGGAAACAGAGATATTTTTCCACTTTTGCGAACAATAAAATTCAATTTTCCTTCTGTTTTTCTGATTTCTATGATAGAATATTGCATGGTCCCAGCTTTCTTGTGTGGTTATTTGTGTTATGGTATTTTCAGTTTACATTATCCAAGACGATTAAAGGAATGTGGTGATATCAAGGTTGTTATTTCTGTAAGTCATCTTACAACAAGGTGTAAAACCAGTGTCAGTCTCATCCAGCCTCGTCACAATTTTTCTGTTGCTATTGGATGTGGCTCTTTTAAGAAGAAGAGGAAGACGTCCCCATTCGTAATCCTTCAAACAAAGCTCTGATGGATTGACCGCCAGACCTGTTTTAATCACTCAACTAATCTGAGATGCGGGCGGTAATTCAAAGGTCTGGAAACCGGGCTAACATGTTAGCATGAATAATGAAGGTCTTCAAACTAAATGTGGACACCATACATGACCACAGTTGATTTAGTAAAGCAGCATCCCCCATTTTCCTAAAGTTACAGCTTATGAAATTACCACAAACCAGTTGTCAAACAATAAAGTTTTGGATTTTTCTTCTGGGGGGGAGGGGCCACTGGATAGTTGTCTGCTTTGCACAGCTCTGCATGCATGCAGTACGCGCCGATATTCAATTCAGAGGTGGTATTCACATATATCCCTGAGATTTTGTCAAAAGAAAGGTGGTGAACCTTGCAGTGTGTTTGTAGCACACCAAATGTGTCCAGTGTAGTTGGATTTATCTGTAAAAACATGATCAATAATGTTGTGTTTATGTGTATTTCATCAGATTTGTATTGTTATTGGCCCCAAAATATAGTATCTGTCAGCCTTTAGTTATTAGATAATTAGAAGGTTGTAAAAATGTAGATCCTCCCTCATGAAGAACACCTGTGAAGTTAGATAATGTTCTGAGAGCTGACCAGTGTTTGGTCCTTTATCCTCCAGTTCACTTGACTGCATCCTGTATCATCACAGCAAGTGGATGTTTATCTCCTTTTTTCTCCTTCTGCAGCAAATACTGGCCTTTGTTCCTCCTCTTCTTCTACATCCTCTCTCCCATCCCTTACTGCATCTCGCGGAGGGTGGTCGACGACACAGACTCAGCCAGCAACGCCTGCAAAGAGCTGGCCATCTTCCTCACGACGGGGATCGTCATTTCAGCCTTTGGCCTGCCCATCGTCTTCGCAAGAGCTGATGTAGTAAGTTACAGAATCTTCTCAGTGCAGTTTACTGCAATGTCAAAAAGTACTGGCCAGAAGTGACATACACGAGACTGAATGCTGGAAAATTCACTGCCGCTTGCAAAGCACCCCATCAGCCAACACCATACAACACAGCCCGCACCACAGCCAGCCAGACAACCGCAGCTTGGCTTCGGTTACAGTTAGGTAGCTGGTTAACCAGCCAGCTGCAAGCATCACTCTGTCTCACAACAGTAACCGACAAATTAACCTGCAAACAGCAAGCCAGCCATTTGACCAGCCAGATCAGGCCCAGGATGAATTTACTGATGTATTTCATTGTGTTACAATATCACAATATTTTTCATATGCTTTGCAGTAATGTTTGCTTTGACCTTGGGCCTAATGTTGGACTCTGTGTTGTAGTGGGTGCCGGTTGTTTGTTGACGTTAGCAGACTATTTTTATGTTTGTCTCATGCTAATGCTAAGCCAGGAGTGCACACTGTGGACACTGGTGGGAAGCAGAGATAGAAGGTACTCAGGAGTGAGCATGGACATCACATCCTTTGGATTTTCACAGAACATTCATCCCAAACACTTCAAATATAAATCAGGCCAACCACAGGCTGTTACAGGCAACTGGCAGTGTTGTGGAAGGTCTCATTCTTCAAGTTAGATTACAGCCAGTTCACCCATTAACAAAATATGATTATACATAAAGTGCTTCACAATGTTACATATGGCACCTTTTTAAATATGTATTTACTCCAGTCGAAAGAAACCACTGGGTTTGGGTCACATGTAATCCCATAGGTAAGGGAAAGACGACTTTTGGTATTTCTGTATTCAAGGCTTATCGCTGCATTCACAGTCTAATTTGTATGGAGTAAAGAAAACTAGTGAGGCAATTAGTAAGAATTACTTAAAAAATACTAATTACTATATAGCAGAGAAGCTGACAGATACAGCCCAGAACACGATTAGCATTTAGCTAATGTTTCCTGTTTCGTGTCCTGAATATGGAGCGTATGGAAAAGACTTGTTGAGACCAACTTGATTTTGGCCTAAATATGTGCTGCAGCTTGGCAGCACACAGCAGCATTTGTTAACCTGAATTATTAATGTGTTTGGTTTACAGATTGCCTGGGGGGCGTGTGCGCTCGTGCTAACGGGTAACGTAGTCATCTTCGCGACCATCCTGGGCTTCTTCGTGGTCTTTGGATCCAACGACGACTTCAGTTGGCAGCAGTGGTAAAACAGCAGAGAGGGGGACCTTAGTCCTAACTGTTTTTATTAGCGTTACAATTATCATTATTATTATTATGGTATTACTGTTTGGTTCTTGTTGTTGTTATTTATATGATGACCGCCCATCCATAGACTCACAACAAACCAGTGCAATATTTTACTTTTACTTTATTTTGTACCGCCTGCATCATATTGAACTGACACAAGTAGGATGGAAAATGCTGACTTGCAGTTGGATTTGTTCTCATTTTTAGTTCTGCTGTCTGACTCCTGTGTTTGCGAGTTTTCTCCATTTGTGTGTCCATTTTCATTTTGAGCGTTAAGGTTAATTAGCACTGGTGAACAACTGCTTATGATATCTGTGAAAATATGTGGAAAAGAATCCAACTGAATGGTAAATAAGACTTAATCCGACCAAACTGGCAGGGTAGTGCCTGTCTGGGCTTCTTTCTCTATTTAGTAGAAGTGTTCTTCTTCTTACCCAGAGCACAGATGGGTGTACATTTCAAGTCTGAGTGCTGAGCTGAGTGAAAATCAGGAGAAAACCGATGGAAAACCTGCACGACACAAGCTCAGATTTCACCACTCGAGATGAGAAAAGGCTCCATTTGGCACGGGTCGTATTGACTGAAACTGTGTCAATTTTTAATGTTTGTCACAGTAAAATGTGAAGATACAGCTCATGCAATGCAGATTTTATTTTCATTATTTCTCTGCTAACACAATGCTACCATTGCTAAGCTGCTAAAGTGAACAAATCTAGAAGACGAGTGTGTTTGTGATAGAGAACTGGGCTGTTACTGCCACCAACTCCTATTACATGTGTAAATGAGTTGTCTTTCCAGCAGTATAGTATGTTCTTTCTTTCTGTCTGGGGACCATCTTCACCGTTTTTATGTCTGCATTAATATACGTAATTACACAAAGTAAGATGATTTTTAAGAGCAGCAGAATGTGAGGAGAGGATTCACTCAAACACTCTTACCATCACTGCAGAGATCAAACCAAACTGACTTGGTGATTTCCCAGGTGCCAACTGGATGCAGGCTGCTTATTCACCATGTTATTTTGCACATGATAGCTCTTACCTCACTTTTGAGTAAGCCTCACCTTGTCAGGTCAATAAAGCATGAAAAGCCCATAGTAGCTGCCAGCTAGTGTAGGATTAGCTTAAAGACAGCAGCCTTGTTGGAAACACAGCCAGGCTAAGAACTGGGCTACTTATAATCAAGGCCCGGTCGGTCACTAACAGCCCTTAAGCTTTTAAACGTGACTCCTTCAAAATAAAAGAATCCAGAGTCTATGCTCAGTGTTAATGTCGTATTCCTCTCTAGAAGCACATTGGGTCCAGATTTGGCACTGTCACATTTCCTCACACCAGCATGATCATCATTTAAACGCCGTTATGTATTATGATTTGAAGTGTTTCTACATTCTCTGGCTTGTGTGAAGGAAATGTGTATATTGGTTTGTGTAATCTGCTGGCAGCTTTGAGATCAGCACAGCCTGCAGTCAGTCAGGTGCAGCTCTCCTGTCGGCTGTTTAACTGAATTAGTGGCGGCTGAATAAGGAACTTAGCATCTGCTGGGGTTGTGGATGGCTCAGTTTGAATATGTGCTCTCTGGAAGATGAAAAAATGATTGAAAGATGAACATGAGTGATTTGTAATAGGATTGAAGTACTATAATTGACTTGAAAGACAAGTTTCTTTAGTTGTTCTGTGTAGTAGGCCAGCCCAGAAGATACTAAACCATGCATTTACATCAATCAAGATTTCCAATGAAACATTTGCATTGAGTTTAAGACCAGCTCGAAAGTGTTTGCTTATAATATTGTATAATTTCCACTTCCAGATTCCTTTTTTTCTGATTTTAAACCACATGAACAGTAAATGAAACTTCATTAAAGGAATACTTCAACATTTTAGAGTTAGATGAAGAAAGTTGATAGCACTCTTAAATGTGTGTGTTCACGGCGCTGGAGCCAAGATGTAATTAGCTTAGCTTAGCATAAAGACTTGAAACAGGGGGAGACAGCTAGTTCAAAAATATGCCCAACAACACCTCCGATCATGTTTGTTTAATCCATCCGCACACACAACATTTGTGCATCGATTAAGCAAACGAAACAACACGCTAATGTGTAAACCTAAGAGATGTTGTCTGTCTTTTTTTAACTTTGGAGTCGGTCAGGATAGCTGTTTACTCCTGCTTCCTGTCTTTATACTAAGCTAATCACCTCTTGGCTCTAGCAATACACTTGAAGCACAAACATGAAAATGTCTTATAACTCCTGGGATGGAACCATATGAGCAAAAAATGTTCAACTATTTCTTTAAAGTGAACTGTAACAAGTGGTCCGCTCAGTCTGAGTTGCATTAACAGCTAATGAACGTGAAGTGAAACTCTGACATCAACCACAATTCCTGTAGTATTTCCTTCATAAATGAAAAACTCTATGGGAAGATGGAAGCATTGGAAATCTGCCTCAGGCCTCGTGGCTACAAACACTAGCTGACATCTGGGTACTGCACGTTGCTTCTCACTCTCTAGCTCTAATATTTTTGAACGTTCTTGTCTGTTACGTGACTCTTCCAGAGATCACAACCTCAGTGAAGGCATTGATTGTATTAAAAGCACCATAACAATGGCAGCTTTTTTAGCTACAGTTAAACATGTATTTAACTAAGTTACTGAATATTGAAAACTACTGACATGATTTGTGCATTTTTTTCTGTAACACCACTTTGAATCGAATTGATCATGTTCGTAACAGTAGATTTACCCACTGGTGGTGGCCAGTCAATGGTCGGACAAGCAGGGTAACTCCATAGTGTTCCTGAGGTGTGAACATGTGTGTGACACTGTATGCATTTTAAGCTCAATTTGTCAAATGTTCTCTGACTTCCTGTTTTGTAGCCTGATTGACAGGATCTGGTGTATAGACTGGTTACTGCGTTAAGCTTTGTCTGGGAGAATATTGTATTTATTTATTTCACTGGACGCTTCATGTCAATGTCCAACGCTATTTTTTATCTACAACTTTTGTGTTCAAGAGGCAGAAGTCAGCATGGTGGTTTTCTTTTTTTTAATAAACGCCATTTTTGAACATCCTCTCCTTTGAATGACTACAAATGCATTTGCTGTACTGGTAAGACTGGATCAGATAAGCACAACCACAGTCATTTTACAGGACTTCACAGGAAATAAGCTTAACTAATATTATCTGCATGGCCTAGTTAGTTTGTGTTGCTGGTGCCCTCAGGAAAATCAGTCCATTACTAGACAGAAAGAGTCAGACTTCAAATATATCCAGTGATCTTTCATATTCAAGGGAAGTCAGCTTGGTTTTCCTGTATGACATCACCAATTTGTTTGATTATTTAACTACTACTACTTAGCAACTCTTTAAATCCCCTTCTTAAGCATGTAAAAGCATTATATAAACATTCAGTTGTTCATAATAGTCTATAATGTGGTTGTAATCAGATATAATTGCTTATTGATGTCAACAACTATAACTCCTCTGGACACAGGAGGTTTGACTTAGAAATCTTCATAGGAGAAGTTGTGTCCTTAGATCTGCGTAAAAGTACATTATCATGTGTCGCAAACCATTTATTGAATGATTAAAGTAAATTGTTATTAAGCACTTATTGCTTTTCATATAGCAGCTTTGGAAAGTATTCTGACTTGTCCATTTTTGCACACTTCAAATGTAAAGTTAATAAAATGCCATCAAACTATATAAAAGAACCCATGATGAAAGAACATCTTTTTGGAAATGTTTGCACTTACATACATTCATTAAAAATATATACATACAGTATATGAGGTAAGAAATACAGGTTTTCGTGATAGAAGACTGGGAGGAATAGCTGTGCTTTGTCTCCCTCTGCTGGCATCAAATATGATAGTAGAAAAATGAGTGGTGAGAAAACAGCATCTCATTTATAGACATATTTGGCACCAACAAGCCGCAACTTCACACTTAGTAGTAAGAATATTTTCAAAGTATCTACTTCTGTTCTCTGTGTTGTGTCTTCTTATATCAACAAAACATTTAAATTGTATTGATTATCAATTCTACTGATATTTATTATCACTTAATATTATTTGTTGTACTTTATAGGCTTTATAGCCTACAATGATACACAACATTTTGTCTGTTTTTTCTATTTTTTATTTATTTCTATTATGCTAGATGTGATGTATAAAGGAATAATACATGCATAAATCAGTGCTGAGGCTCCATCAGTCTCCATCAAGGCTAGATCTACAACACACATAATGACAGGAAGCGGTGGAGGAAGTATTCTGGTCCTTTACTTAAATAAAAGTACTCTGTTACAAGTAAAAGTCCTGCTTTGAAAATGTATTTTAAGTAAAAGTATGTAAGTATAGTATAGTATAGTATCAGGAAAACTTAATGTTTATGAAAGTAAAAGTACTCAATGCAGAAAAAAACGTCTCCTGTGACTATGATACTATTATACATTCATTGGATAATTATTACTCATGCATCAATATAAAATCTGCAGATTGATTGGTTGTTTGGTTTGTAAGAATTAAGAAAATAGTAAGAAATGTTATTATCCAGATAGCAATGTGACACCTTCACAATGATTGAAAATAAATTGCAATTCTTTAAGGAAAAGCAAGAAAAATGCTGATCTAAATAGTTATCTCAGTTAATCAACTAGTTGTTTCTCCTGTTCTTGTATAAAGTGTCAAGTAGTTTTAAGTTATAACAAAACATCATATTTTATGAGATCTTTGTATGTTTTTATGCACTTAAAATAAAATCTTGATTTGTAAAGTAACTAAAGCTGTCTGATAAATGTAGTAATGGAGTAAAAAGTACTATATTTTTATAATATTTTCCTCTGACGTGTGGAGTACAAACATAAAATACTTAAAATTAGTATTAAGTACAGTACTTGAGTAAATGTACTAAGCCTAATTCCACCACCATAATCAATAAGAAATATGTTTTCTGCAGTTTCAGACTAAATTCTACATGCAAACAGCTAATACATAACACATCAGATACCTAAAACACAAGCTGTGGTTTTAAATTCCAATGATTTTCCTCTATAAAAGCTCTTATGCAGTCCTTTATTCTTAAAGTCCTGAGGCTGTGGCTATAAAGATGCCTGCCTGCTAGACAAAACTTGCCCGACTTGGCTCTCTCCTGTTGCACTTGAGGCCTTGAGGCTGGATTTCCAGATCTAATTTTGCATGTAACGTCAGATCAAATCTTTAATTTGTGCATGAAACAAATCAAGGTATTCCTTTTTGTTTAAGCAGAAAGCCATGCAGCAACACACCACATCAGACCGACCTGAACACACACACACACACACCAGCAGCATGCCATGTCTTCATGTTATGACAACAGCAGGATTAATGCTTAAACTTGTCCTCTGAAGGGGTGTCTTCTTTAAGACACTTCACAAACAGCGAAAGTGAAATATGGCAGGGAATGTGCACACTGCGTCCTATCTGACCATGTGGGACACACCCACTCTGCCCTAAGGATTATGGGAATGTGGAGGACACTTTAGATTGAAGAGTGCAGTTCAGACCCAGATGAGCATGAGGAGGTTTTTCCGAGCTAACAGGGAGGAAGACTACAGTCAGATCCAGTATCTGACGGCCAAGTGCACCCGCCTGGCTCATGACAAAGGTAAGTCCAGGAGGTCGAGACTTTGACCTCTGAGAATAAGGTTACACTTTACATTTTACTGTAGTATACAGGTTCAGTCAGGCATTTAGTGCCAGTAATCCTTTTGTGTTGTTACATGTCTCCTCTAATTCACATTTATAACCAATAACTAATAACTAACTTAGCTGACTTAGGAAGAGACTGAGTTACACTGTTGTCTGATGATTATCCAAATACACAGTGACAGAGTAACGTAATCTAATGAAATGTAATGAGTAATCTAAGGCAGAGTACAGAGTAGTTCAGCATCTTGAAGTTCATACTTCCTGCATCTTACTGCATTTCTGAATGTATTCAATGAATGTATGTTTAATTGCCATGATAAAAAAAAAGAGAAAAACAACAAATATTAATGCCGCATGTTTACTGTAGATAGAAACACTGACATGTTGTTAATACATATTGTCCAAAGAAGATGATTGAACTTAACTTGGTTCAAAGGTCATGACTGTGAAGTGAAACTGTGCGTCATTGGCTGTAAAAGTGTGTCTCTGGTTTATTGCTCTAATATTGTCAGAGTTGATGGGGAAGAAATAATATTTAACAGAATTATCCTGTGAAAACACCACAGTGACAACAGCCCATAATAACATCACTGCACATGTAATTAGATTAGGTTTGAGGACCTTCCAGTGAAACATGTCTGAAGGCGTAACAGCTGCTGTCTTTTAAAGTTATGGACACACAGCAGCTGTTTTGTTTTTTGTTTTTTTGCCAGTGTATACGTGTCTATGAGTTGTGAGTTTAATGAAAGACTGGTGCATCTGAATATTTATGTAGAGGCCTCAAGAGGTTAGACTAGACAATATGACAAATAAAAAGACAAACATTACACTGAAGTCATAAAAAATAAACATCACTTAATGTAGCAGAAGGTTTAAAAAAAAAAAATTATGATCCTGAGTACTCTACTAAGAGGTATGACATACTGTGTGACATTTTGAGAACATGGTGAGCTGTCCAGCAAGTTGTAGCTGCAGCTAAATGATTTAATTTCTCCAATCTGAAGTATTTGGATCCTACTTTGCAAACATATTATGTTAAAAACAATCACACCATCATCATCATTTCCAGCGAATTTCATAATAATAGCGCAGCAGTGCTATTAAACATCAAGGGCTGGTTTTGCCAGCTGTGAACCATCATTTAAATTTACAATGTGCACACAAGATACTTTTTTTAAATTTATAACTGTCTGTTCTGTTTGTCAAGAGTTTCTTTGTTAAGAACATATTTTTAGTTTAACAGCAGTACATTTAATTAAAACCAAACAATAGCACACTATATATAATAATTTAATAAGTAACAGACTCTGACAGAGGAGAGAAGATGAGGACGCGAGAAGAACAAATTAAAAAAAACAACCCTCTTCAGTTGTGTGGTCGACTGCGAGAGACAGATGTAAACCACTGTTGATGACCAGTGATAGATCTAAAAGAGTTTACCACATCACAATATAACATTATATTATATAAATTATAACATATAACAAAAGGTTATTGTTACATTTATTGTTATGATTATAATAAATATCTTGTTATAAAGTTAAAAATATCTTTTTAACAATAAACTTGTCACATTTAAGTTGGCACTTCTTTTTCTTGCATAGCACCAATATGCTGATATTGCAATGCCTCTAAACCTGAAGAAGGAAAGTTTTTGTCAGAATGTTAGTAGCTGACATTCAACCCTACATTTAAAGTGTTACGGTTTAAAATGTAATTTTATGCTGCGGGCAGTAGAAAAACTCTTTCATTAGATTTCACTAAACACATCCAAGTGGCACACATTCAGCAGATCTTGTGTTTTAATGAAAATCATGGTTTAGTGGTCGAACCTGACTTTGGCTCTGTTCTTTCTGGCTGCAGCAGTGCTTGACAGGGAGTTCCTGCTGTCCAGAGACAGGGAGAGGAGGCTGCAGAATGAACTGGAAGTTGTGACCGCCCGACTCCACCACCAGGAGCAACTGAACATGGAGCTCAGGATGGGACAGGACCAACTCGTCAGCAAGCTCCACCAACAACAGGTGAACAGAGTATAAATGAAATGTCAAGGAAAGATAATCTCACTGAGCTGAAATATAATGGGTGGGGACATGTATCTACAATTATATTAGATATTAAAGCTGTATTAAACAAGAGGAGTCCCACAGATCTGCTGTGCACTACCTGCTCAGCAATAAACAGCAGACGGACAGAGTTAGAGACTGAGCATCAGCAGCTAAAAATGGACAATACTTCTAATGTGAAAGAAAAGTAGGACAGAGAGCTACAACATATGAGAGGCTAAGAATCTGTGCTCATGCTCATACAGTCAGTTATTCCAATTTGTAGAGAATTTCAGTGGAAAATAATTAACAGATTTCCCAGAACACCACAAGATGAATCCAAACCAGTCATGGAGAGGGGATGTGGACAGACCATGGCTACCCATATGCATATACTTTGGCAATGCCCACTGTTAGATAACTTTTGGAGATCATTTTTTACCCTTGTTAAAGTAGCATCAGATGTTGAATTGGTAAGAGACCATCTGGCGAAAATTCTTGTTACGAAACTGAATGTACCTTTTACAAATATTACTAACTGTGGTTATTTCAATTTCTTTTGATTTATTTTTATGTTGAATTATTCACATATGCAGGACCTCATACATACTGTAACCCCTTAAAGGAAAGAGTCAACCTTTTTGATGTAAAAAAAAAAAGGGCTGTGAAAAAAAATGTTTCTTAAAAGCCAGTTATTTTAAGGAGTTGTTTTTTAGGAAAATGTAGCTAAAAGTCAATAATTCAAGTAGCCAGAAACAACTTTGAATAAACTCTGTATCTGCTAGAAGTGTAAGTAGGCAACTGTTTGCTAAGAAGTTTACTGTATTAACTCAAAGGTGATACGGTGTCCCTTAAGGGCTAAAAAAAATTAAATTAAATTAACATCAATCATGAATTGAAAAGAAAGAACTTAAAATACACCTCCAAATATAAAAATAATGACACACTGTGAATGTTCTATCATCTAATAACGGCACTGGGAAGCATAATAAGCTAGCTAGTGTGTTAGCCTAAGCTGCTACTTGCTTATATGGGTAATTTAGACTCAAATGTTAGTGAGACTTTTTTTGCATTTAGTGATTCTGTTTCGCTTCATGGGGGAATTCACCACCGAAAGAGGAAAATTCATGTCATCAGTTAAAATAAACCTGGATTAGGTGGCTGTCCTTGGCGGAGAAAGGACACAACGCAATGTTAGCATTCATCTTCTCCATCCATCATTCAGTCTTGCGTAGTTTAGGGCTCCTCCAACTCCTGAGAGACATCTGGATCTCACCAGCTAGTGATGCTGGAAATGAATTGTGTTGTGTACAGTGGGTTTATCAGAGCTGTGTTTGCTGAAATAGCTGCATAATGCTGGAATAATGTTGCTGAGATTGCTGAGACTGGACCAGACTGTAAATGTGCCATGAAACCAAACCTATTAGTTGCAAAAGTTCCAAAAGCTGATAATTCTTTGTGGGTTCGTCACTATGAGCCACTCCTTTCACCAAATCCTGATTCCCAAAACAACAATCAGCTCTATTTTAACCTCAAACATTGGTTTGGCAATAATAGACTGAGAAAGGAAATACTTACCTGAAGGTCAGCTTCTATCCAATTCAGAGTAATCTTTTTAAATTTGTGTAATTTCACCTTGTAGTGTTTAACCTCAGTACAGTGCCATCATTTAAATCCACAGAGCCATGACCATACCAGTGGGCCACCTATGCTGCAATTACTGAAATTATACTAGAATTAGGCGGACAGTAAGTGCCAGTGTTAACATGCTGTGAAGGTTTTGGCAGTCTTTTTTCTGAGTTTTTGGCTCCTGGGTACAGGTTCTGAGCTGTGAGCAGTTTGACTTTTTTTCCCAGACTTAACTTCATTTTGTGTGGCAAAAATAGGCTGTTGTTTCATTACACATTATTTACCTTTTGACCTCTACAATCTGTTGTGGGACTCAAACCCCAGTTGGGAAAGCTGTGGTTGTGTTCCTATTAGAAATTAGATGTTTCACCCAACAAGCACAATCTCTACTTCACAGTAAAAAACGAGCAGCCTTTTACAGTGGTATTTGTCAGGGATTTAGAGAATGTGACTCACTCACCTTCCCCACATAGATGTGATATAGCGTCAGGTTTGGGCTTGTCACAACCTCGTTGACCCATTGTATAGGTGTGTCTGATATCATCATCGGTCTGTACAAGGACATCTTAAAAGCTCAGGAAGTACTGAGTAATGTAAGATTCATAGGCACTGATAATATGTGCAATGCATATTTATATCCATGTTTTGGTGCATGTGCATTTATGTAAGCACGTGACAGAGTTCAGCATGAAATAAACTAATAAACACTAACATCCAAGATAATTTGGTTGTGTAAAAACATTCTGCAAAAGCTATGTATGCATGAATATATTTATCTGTACATGTGTGTAGATGAGGTTGTGTGTACATATATACTTCCATGTTTTTCTGCAGTACCTGGTGGACTTGCTGCAGCAGCGTGTGGTTCTGCTCGTGAAGGAGAGCTCCCGAGATGAGGAGCTGCTGCGGCAGGTCGGCTCAGAGCTGTTGTGTCTGCAGAGCTCTGAGGTGAAGCTGGAGGGCCTGGTGGAGGAGCTTCATGCTGAGGCCCATCGCAGTGCTGTGGTGGCAGAGGGCCTCCAGGCAGAGCTGCATGCTGAGGCCCAGCATAGAGCTGTGCTAACAGAGAGCCTGAAGGCAGAGCTGTGCAGGTAGGGTGCAGACACAGATGAACAAACATGCATGGTCATTGTGGTGAAGTCAAAAGCTCAAGTGCCTTTCAGAATAAAATCACAAATTATAACAAAACAAATCAACTGTAGTTGGACAGTAGAGGCTAACTGAAGTCTGGGAGGTTGAGGTGCTTTAAAGGACCATTGTGTAAGATTTCATGGCATCTAGCAGTGAAGTTGCAGATTGCAATCAACTGAATCGCACTGACCTCACCCTTTCCTTCCAAGTGCGTGTGAGAAAGCAACCTCTTTTAGTTTCAGTGCACTGCTGTCTGCTCCAGAAAATGATCAGTCTAGAAGGCTGGCAGTTGAAGCTGGGTCCACGGAGTAGAGAGGATGATGGGAAACAATAAACTGATTTTGTAGAATGGGTGTAGAATTATGTGACTATCACTGTCAGGATGGACTGAGCCTCTTCCTCTGGGGAGTGGAGATATGCCATTTCGCTTTAGAATACTGGCGTAATTATTCTCTAAGCTGATGTGGG
Source organism: Larimichthys crocea (assembly GCF_000972845.2). Lineage (NCBI taxonomy): Eukaryota > Metazoa > Chordata > Actinopteri > Sciaenidae > Larimichthys > Larimichthys crocea. Next base: position 22,261,072 of record NC_040011.1, read on the forward strand.
TGTGTGCATCACATGTGTAACCTCCTAAAAGGTGCTGATTGCTACATTATGAAAGCTTTGTTTGGTTTCTTCATTCTGGGCTACTGTAGAAACATGGCCATGCTACATGGTGGACTCCATTGATGAATATCACGGATGTATAAAGAGAACTGAATACAGCATTGGCAATGGGGCTCTGTTTTGCTGCTCAGTTTGATTTGAAAGCATAAAATTACTCAGATCTTTTGCATATGCTTCCACACTGTGTCAAGCATAGAGCAGGCACACCAGAGACTTCTGCCGACCAAGCCACAAACTTCTGGTTTAGCCCTTCACCAGCCTGAATAGGAATAAAAAGATTTAATCATGTGGCTATTCTATACTTTTTACACGTTATTGTAATGAAGATGATACTAAAATGATGATACACAACTGTTCACTTGAAAGTATAGCACTTAGTCTGTGCTTCAGACCAGAGTCTGTTACAGCTCTGATTTGTGGAGGAAATTCCTGAAAAAATAGTTGCGGTAAACTTATTTTTCTTACCCACGTTGAATTGTTGATGGTTCGATTTAAACACATTCCTCCACGCTCCACCCAGCTGTCAAAACTGAACAAAATGTAATAAAAAAAAGAGCATTAGCCTAGATAAGGCTGCAGGTTAAGAAGAGAAACATTCAAAAAAACAAAACAAAACAAAACCAAAAAAATCTCCAGCAAACTGAGGCCAAGTGAAGCTGTCACCAGCTGCTCTGCAAACCCACAGAGAAGAACTTCACCCCCAACCGTTGTCTCAAGATTTAATAAAAACATCGAGTTCTGATGTGCGATTTGAAGTCAGCAGAACTCGTCCTGCGGGCAGTGCTGTGCCTCAGTCTGCTGACTTTAAATCCCTGTGGGGAGTCGGATTAATGTCAGAATATGTTGTCACATTATGATTCCATGTCAGAAGATGAACATTAACAGAGGTTTATAGTTAGATTTTTACATTTGCCTTAATTCTTATTGACTTTAATATTAAATGTACTGATATAATTGTGAAAATGAATCTCATTTGCATGACTGTGAAACAGTTAAATAGTTTATGAAGGGTTGAAAAATGAAATCTCAATCTATTGAAGAAACACCCACAAAAACTAGAAAAGAAACATTATTTTAGTTTATTTTAGTTAAGCACAATCAAAGCACCAAAAAGTCATATTTTAATCATACACTTAAAGCCTTTTAAATGCTGCTTCTTTCTTCTTCTTGTGATAACGTATGAACACATTCCGTTGTCAGTTTTAGTGCAGAGTTATCCAAAATATAAAAATCATTATATATAGTCAGTTAAAGGCCAACTCAATTACATTTTCATATGCATTTTTTTCCATGCCGAACGACAATCATATGACTCTGCTCCAGTCACATTGAATAATTTTACTATTGTCGTTGTATTTGTCACCAACAGTAAGACGATGGAGCTGGAGGACCTACAAGACACCAACAAAACGTTGATAAAGGAGCTGCAGGATTTACGCAGAGCTCATCAGAAGGAGGTAAGAGAACAAAGTTTATGATCCAGAAACAAACGCAGCTCTGCCTCATTTTGTGTCTGTGAGCAACAAGTCAGCTCTTCCAGCTCTGTCTGTTTGTCAGAGTTATTGTAGAGATAGTTAGTGCAACACTGAAGTATAGCTCCACAAATCAAGAGGAATATTTTCTGTGAATGTGCTGACAGAGTCAAACCACTTCTCCACTGTTGATCCATATGTTCATGTTTATAATCATGTTTTTTTATTTGAGTGCCTCTATTGATTTTCAATATCACTGAATCTGCTGATTATTTTCCTGATCACTTCATGGTTTAGTACATTAAATGCCGCATTCTTTGTATTCAAACTGCTTTACTTGAAATGATTTACTGATCATGAAAATTGTTTTCAACACTTTCAGCTCTATTAAAAAGACACTTTTTGGATAAATTATTCCCTTAATACATACATCAATGATTTTCATTCTTTTACTATAAAAGGGCAGTTTATTTAAGAAATTGAATTCAGGTCACTTAAAGATTGACAATGTTGATACACAGAGGACAGTAGTCATTTCCATTCTTCAGTGATAGTATTAGTATCAAAATATACTTAATGTACCAAAAGTAAATACACTCATTATGCACAATGACCCATTTCAGAATAAAATATATCACTGGAATATAATTTGTGCATAATTTTACTGCCAGACAGCTCAGTCCATAATTGTACATCATAATTTATTAGTTGACGTATATTCTGTATAAATAATCTGAGGATGTCCCAGAAAATATAAAAAAAATTATAAAATAATGACGCTTTGAAATGGATGTTGCTCACTTGGTGTAATGTGACTTTTGTCCACCAGATGTCAGACTTGGACACTTTGTTCAATGCTGCTTTGGTCTTTTGTGGTTGAGCATAAATAGATAAATAATGGACTTTTAACGGTTTCATAATGCATGTGAAATATTTCTTCTTGTCAAGTGTGCAGCCAACCCTTCCAGAAATAATGCAGCACAATATCACCCCTGCTACCAGCTCCTCCAATCAGAAGTAATGGATTAACACTGCTCATGATTTTCTCAGGCTAGTTTCGGTCGATGTGTCAGCAAGCCAGTTAAAAACAGTAAGACAACAAGTCTGTTGTTGGATTTTGAACAGTTAATTTCATGAAACATAAAACCCCAAGGTTCATATTTATGTACTGTGTCCAAATTTTAAAAACTACAACCACCCCAGAGAACACACTAACTCAGATGTTGCTGGCAGTGGGTTTGTATTAATGTGTGTGGAGTCCGGGCATTACTGAAACATTCCTACATACTGTCATTATTTTATTTACACTTGGCCTCAAAGACTCACTCCCTTACTGGCCCCTGTTTCAACCAGTCCATCAAACTGCAAATAATCCAGGTCTACAATTATCTCTCCTACGAGACAGCTGCACAAGTCCAAGAGAACAAAACAGACCGCCCTGTCAGTGAGGAACTTAATGAGAACATTTATTTGTGGTAGATCAAGTCAGTGAATTATTTTGAAAGTCCTGGGAGTCAGAGATTAAATCCGACTCTGTTGCCTTCGCTCATCTTTCCAGATGACGGCAGTGAGTTCAACAGTCACCGCCATCAGTCACACCCCACAATCAACCTCGTTATTTCCTGCTTTCTCATTGTCTTGATCTCATCCTGGTTGAAATAAAGGGGAGGAATAAAGTGATGTTGTCTTGTCTTTGAGGTGAACGAACTGCAGCTGCAGAATGAGGGGAGTCTTGGGAAACTACAGGAGACAGCAGAGCAGTTTGAGTGGCTTTGTCAGCAGCAGCGCTACTGGATGTGCTGTGTGAAGAGGTGTGTATTTTCTCCCTGACCTTGATCCAACTGTCTTTTACCACCACACACAGCACCTGATATAAATAACTTTCAAAGGACATTAAAGTGTCTGAGAACAAACTTTCATAATTAATGATATGAGCAGACAATAAGCAGGCGACTTCACATGAGAGGTTTCTAAATTTGTGTATTGTCAATGCTCTTCTTACTGGATTGAGCAAAAGATGCAGTTTGATGTTATAAAGTAGCGCAGGAAATGTTGTCTTTATTGTTCAACAGCCAGTGCTGATGAAAATCTATCTGACACGACTGCGGCAGAAGTTTTTCACAGATGACATAATGTATTAAAGTTTTAGTCACGTCCTTCCTGACGTATCTGACATATCCTCAGAAGTTATAGGAACAAGAGACAAGACACCATTGACCGGCGACAAACTGAAACCCTTAGCTCAAAGAAAACATTTAGGATAATGTAAGTACACAAGATGTACACAAAATACACAAAATACATAACAAAGGTCTATAGCATTTAGATCATTTGAAGCAGAAATGTTACATACTTTAAGGATTAGTTAGTATCTTTTCTTTCTTGGTTTTCTACATGTGACTTTTTTCATGTATATGTGTATGCCTTAGAGGTGTTAGGAGGCAGAAACTGAAGGCTATCACCTTTGATAGGTGATAGGACGTTTCACTTCGTTCTTCAAGAACAGGGATAAAAAATATTAAAGTAGCAAATATTTAAGAATTGAAAATCATCATCACAAGATGTGCTGGGAAGGAGAGTTAATCGGTTCTGTTGGAGCTGCAAAGTCTGTGGAGGGAGAAAGTCATGAGGTCACTTGTGTGACTTTGGGTGTGTAGTCTTTCTAATTATGTATTTTTACAAAAAAAACATGTGTCTTGCTGTTGATGGATTAAGATCCCATGGTGGTCCACTAGAAGGGGAGGGCCTCTTTTTCACATCTCTGTCTATCCTTTGTATATGTCTTTGTTAATGTGAGACACAAACATTAGCAGCTTTGAAAACTAATATACCCTGACCCAGACAAAAACTCTGCAGAAAAAAAGTTTGCTAAGAGGCATTAACTTTCCCAACAGATAGTGAAATGTAAGTGTAAGTAACAGAGCTGCATAAAATACAAATTTTGAGACCTGCTTTTTGTTAGCAAATAGTGTTAATCGGATTCTGTGAAGCAACCATCCTACAGACCTCCATATGTAGCTTCAACATCTGAGTTCACTTAAATGAGAGGATGAAGAATCACCCTCTGCAGGAGTATAAAATCCAGGCTGTAGGAATTTTACAAATATATGTCATTGTCTAAATCTACAGATTCAAATACTCTCTGATGGAGGAAAGAGAAACTCTGCTGCAACAGGTCAGCATGTTGGAGAAGAAGGCTGAGAAACTGGAGAGTTTACACGTTGACAGTCCCACGCAGAATGTCTTCTGTCCCCTACAGGACACTACATGCTGTGACAGGTAAAGGAGAAATAAAGTAGATCAGGCAGTCAGATATATAGATATATGAATGCAACATACAGTATATATCACTTTGACAAAGCTATACATCTTTTGCTAGAAATCAGCTCTGGAGTGTTTTAAAAATACTCCCACTGGATACGAAATAAAGAAAACAAAATTCCTCTTCATCTCCCATCATTTTTATACATTTTCCACTTTGGCCCACCCTTACATACTTTCCAGTACAATATGAATTTACAACATGACTAAGATGCCTTTCTTTTGAAGCAGTATAACATCGTGGGATGCCGATGCAGAGGCTGACCTGGAGTCTCAGGTGGAGAAGTCAAACACACTGCATGAGGAGCTCTTTAACCAGGTACCAGTTTAATGTTACTACCCAATAGATTTTTAAATGGTCACGTGCCCTACGGTCTTCGCAAATCTTTTGAAATGAAATCTTGTTGCAGCTTTAATGCTCAGTGTTTTAAAATCTTTGGGTGGACATGCAAACCTCAGGGGTGAAATATTAGAGATTTATTAGGGAGGGCTAATATTCATCTGAGTATCGTTGCCAAGCCCCAGAGGAGTTGCAGTGCTGTCAGTTCTTCCAGAAATTAGAGATACCTCTTGAACAAGGGGCGGCTAAGTGTGTTTTTCTGTCTTCTGCGGACTGTTAAAAGTAAAGAGGCTTTGAAGTACCTGTAGGGGGTCACTGAAAACTCTTTGGCAACCAAACATGGAGCCATTACGGTTCAGCTGACATCCACAAATCCCTCATATGTGTAAATAATAATTATTTTCATTATCGAATAATCTGCCTGTTATTTTCTCTCCTATTTGATTTATTATTTTGTCTGTGAAATGTCAGGAAATACTGAAAAAGCCTGTTTCCCACAGACCCAAGAAGATATATTCAAATTGCTTGTTTTATTTGAATAGCAGTCCAAAACCCCAAGATATTCAGTATTCACTATCACACATGACAAAGAAAAGAATCAAATCCTCACATTTGAGAAGTTGGAACCAGAAAATGTTTGACATTTACACTGAAAAAACAAAAAACAAAACCTATAAATCAATTATGAAAATAGTTGCGGACTAATTTTCTTCAACTAATTTAGCGTGTGTATAAAAATGTTTATATATTGTTCTAATGTGAAGGTTCTTGAAAGAAACCTCCGTAACCTTTATTTTAAGAGTGACAACTCCTGTATTAAAACATTTCTGGATCAAAGACAAAGACTGATCTGAAGACTGAAATAGAAGACATCCAAAAACACAGGACTAATATTCATCTGGGCGCGACTGCCAGTCGCTACAGGGGCTGTCATACAGCCAGAACTCAGAAACTTCATGGGTACTGGAGTCTCATCTTTGTTTTTGTTGTTTAAAGGTTTCTTTAAAAGCCTTGATACAATCATTGCATGACCGCAGAATATTCCTTAAACCAGACCCAAACAAAATAACACTGATAGTATGTCTTCTTCATAAGAGTCTTTGTGGAGGTATATAAATGTCACATTTCTACTGAACATTAATGAGATTTTAATACCAGCGATGTTTCAAATGATGATGTAAAAACAGCAACTTTACTGTTAAAGTTCACTCTCACCATTTTCATAGTGTCGTTCTTGGCTGCAGCTGTTTTCTGCAAAAACTCTCTTAAAGCCAACTGTACACTACGTGCTCAGTTAATAGTTATTGCAGTGCTGTAATGAGGACAGCTTCAGGTTTATTTATTGTACCTATTGTACCTACAGTTCATTTACATTTTAGAAGGGACCTCTAATATCTTTGGAATGATCAGTTCATTGTTTTTAAATCTCTGGATCAGAGAGGACAAGTTCAGATCTCAGGAATGAAATATTAGAAATCCAAAACACAGGGCTAATATTCATCTGGGTACAGCTGCCAGTCTGCAGTGGTCTTGTTGCAGCGCCAGGAATTTTTTATTTTTTCCTCAAGGCTAATAAATCCTCATCAGTGCTTTTGTCTGTCTGCTGTCTATTTTAAGAAGGACATACAACTTCATATAGTGTTTAGCAGTAATGCAGAGTGTGCAACATTTGAAGACATTGCTATATCACCTAACAGACACTAGGGGGCATATTGGCCAACTATGAATATTTGCTTAATTTGGGAATTTTTCTACATCATGAGAAATTTAACCCTTTATTGCCTAAAACTTACTCATAGGGAGGGGGTATACTAAGCAGCTTGTTTGCGATTCTTTCCGTTAGCTTTAGTTTGAAGTACTTTCGGATTTTCTGGCAATTTACTATCAGTAATAATAATATTGTTCTCATGAAGTTCATTGTGGGGATCAGAAATGTAGCAACTTATCATAAAGAAGTCAGATAGTGGCAGGACTGGATCTTTTGTTTGAACATGCTCACTTTGGTTTTGCCCCTTTGAGATGTCATCTTTTTGTGATGTCATCATGTTGCTAAATCTCAGCAATTACTTCACTATTGAGTATGTCATCATAACTAAAATTATGGCCGCTACTAAACTTCAAATAGTGGAATAGATGGATAAATGAAATAAGAATTAGATCTGAATTCAAATGCTTCTTGTAAGTAAACAAGCTTTCAGAGGGTTATTTGATGGCTTTATAGAATAATAGAGAGGGATTGTACTGCTCCTCGGGTATGACGGTTTATTAATGAATGTTTTAAGGCTAAGTAAAATAAGTAATGTAGCTGCCTTTGGATTTTTGAAAAGATCCTCTACCTTTAGACAAGTTCAGCCTTTTAAAACCTCTGGATCAGTGACAAGTGCAAAACTCAGGGGTGAAATAGAAATTCAAAACACAGAGATATTCATCTGAGGACGGCTGCCAGTCCCCCGTGGACTTGCAGGGCTGCCAGGACATCCATAAAGCTGATACTTCATGGGCACTGGAGCCTAATCAGTGTTTTAGTTTTTCTGTCTGTCTGCTTTAAAAAGTTAGAGGGCTTTGAGGAACTTTTGATTGCAAAGCCATTTTGCAATCAAACTGGAACCCCACAATGTCCCACAAAGAACTCCTCCAGGAAGCGTTCACAAATCCTGACAGGACCGCAAATGCTTCATCCTCCTGGAAGATTTTTCTTTATAGTGAAGAACCCAAAAGGTGCTCACTTCGGGATATTTAAAAGCTCTACACATCTTCAGAGTGACAAGTTCAGTGTTTTAAAATCTGTGGATAAGAGGAAGCCTGACAGACAGAACATAAGGCTGATACTCGTGTGCTGCCAGTCCCCAGAGGAGCTGCTGTGCTGCCAAAACCTTGAGAGATTGCTGATATTTTCTGGGCACCAGAGTCACATCAGGCCTTTTTCTCTGTCTGTCCGTCCGTCTGCTGCTTGCACATGGCTTCCACCCAAGCCGTCCGGGTCCTCATCCAAAGCAGCAGAGAGATGACTAATAATGACTGGAGGGAGGTGATTGCCTCTGTGCTTCATTCCCTTCACCTCTCACAGGCTCTGCAATGCATTTCTTGGGATAATTATTCTGATTGAGTGCAGATGATGCAGGGTGCTTTTTTTCAGCCCCTGCAGAGCTCAGGGAGGGAGGAAATGTAGCTGGAGGAGCGGGGATCACCGGAGATACGGAGCAAACAACTATGATAAAACACATCCATTAGCTTTGACATAATTTATATAAACTGTAGATTCACACTCTTTAGACATGAGTATCATTTTTAGCTGCCAAAGAGATAAAATCCAAATAAGACAAGGGAGTGGGATTCCAGTAAGCAGATTTTCTAAGTCACAAGACATCTAGTATGTATCAGGGATTTAACTAGATTTGGTTCAAAAGTGTTTTATGTGTAGTTTACAACTTATTCAAAGAGCATTTTCACTCACTCTTTCAACATGAGTTAGGACCAGGCATTAAAATGCTGTTAAAGCTGTAGGTTATTTGCATTGACCCATCGTACACCTCCATTAATTGGCAAGACTTTGCTGGGGGTTAAATCCAACTGCTTTCCCCATTGGTAACCTTTACACTACTCTGGCCTGTCCCCCAAACATTACAACGACCAGAGTTTTCCCCATTTGTCAATGATTTGGTCACATAACGTTCCCAAAGCTGAGGCGAAAAGTTTAAACATTATTTTATTACCTTCTATAACTAGCAGCAGGTTGCATCTTCAAAGGTATTTGTGAGATTTTGCAGATGTCTGCTTTCTGGAAGGAGAAAATGTTTGAGCAAGATCAACAAAGCTAGTAAGAACTGTCCACCCATCCATTACCTATACCCACTTCATCCTTTGGGGGATTGTAGGGGACTATGGGGGCTTTTGGAGAAAATGGTTTGAAATGAGAACTTTCTTGCTTTAATGGATTGCTGTACCTGGTTTTATCATTCTGTACAGAAATCTGTAAAATGGGGGTCACAAAAATACTTCTGAGGATGCAACCTCCTGCTGGACAACAATAAAAGAAGAAGCATTGACTTATGATTTGTATAGTTATGTGATCAAAACTCAGGGCTATAACAGAGCTAACTCACTCAAAAATGATAAATTCCCTGGCGTTCCTTTTGCACATCAGCCTGTACACCTGCAGAAACATAATCTGGAACACACAACACTTCTGCTCTGACTGGAACATGCCTGAGCTGCACAGATTAACCCCGGCTTGTGCAAGTAGTGTGTCAGTTTAGGTTGTATAGACTTGTTTTGAGCCAGCAGTAACCACGCAACCACATTTTCCTAACAAATGAAATATAGCCACTGATGTGCTGTTGGAACAACAGATATATAACTTAGACATGTAAAATGTAAAAAAAAAAAAAAATTGAGCCCTGTTTTAACCTTTTGACCTGTCGTTACTGTACTTACTAAGACATTTTCCTCTCTGATTTCCCTTCTGGCAGATACTGAATGTTTATTATCTTTGGTCATCTTAACTTACAGTTTATTTTTCTGTCCTCAGGCGGGGAGCCCTATCAACGGATACCAAAAACCTCCTTGAGGACAGAAGCCTGGAGCCTGAACTCGTCTTCTTTTTCTCTTCCCACCTTCTGCAAACCAGAAGATAACTACTAGATGTTTGTCTGTGTGGTTAACTTTGTGGAATACTTCCCAGTCATTGTCAGAAAAAAACCCTCAAAATACCTGTAAAACCACACATTTATTGTTTTTTCTTCCACTATTGTCCACCTGTCTTGAAAAGAATCTACTTTCGTGATATATGACTGAATTAAACACTGTACAGTTTGCTCCTGTCCTCCTTTTTGCTGTGACACCTGCACATCACATGTGTTCCTAAAGTCACATTTTCCTGTAATTGTCCATTATTCAAACCTTCTAATCAACACTAACAAGAGCAAAAGCACCTGAGAATGTTCTCTTGTGTTGCTTTGCCAATGAATCCTCATAGCAGCAGCTGGTGTGCAGAGGAAACAACAGACGTGTTGTTTAGACCAAAATGAAACCCTACTGATTGTTCCCCCATTGAGAATCTGGTACATCTCTTCACTTATCACTTGACTTTCACTTGTCAGCAGGAGAAAGTACGCAGAGTGTCAGATTGATGACGACGACTCAGAGGCTCCATCATTTGTGAACCATACAATGCACACATGGTGTAAAGGCAACAGTTTACAGACAAAGCAAATGTTTGGGGACTTTATTTCATCTTCACTACAGGGTGTGTTGATTGATTTTATTAGCACTGTGGCTAAAAATTGCTACTATGATCTTCTGCTCAAGATTTGACTGGTACTCTCGATCACTGTTGACCAAGTGACTAAGAACATGGGATTTCTTTTGTTGTTATTTTCACATTAACAAAACAATAAAATTAACCCAGCTCTAAGCTATTAATTTAGCAAAGAAAGCATGAGTAATATGTTTATGGTCATCTTTAGGCACTTCAACAAACTCACTTAAGGCCAGGAAAAGTTTGTGGTTTTCATTAAATACTGAAAATGTCAACAAGGACTGGGAGCTTGAAAAACAGGATGCATGGACCACAACCTTTTTTTTTTTCTTACCACAATCAATAGCTTTTAATTTAATAGCCTAAACCTAAGAACACATGGGATGCAGGATGCAGATCGTGGTCTCAGGTGTCCAAGTTCTTATATTTATAATCCAGTGCCTCTACATTAAAAATAGATCATCTTAAAGGTAGAGACATTGGATTATACACAACTTTAAAGTGACAATCAATACAATGCAAAACATGAAATAAATGAAGGTTTCACCTTATGTTTAGCAAAGCCTTAAAACTCTTTTCCTCAGTGTTTAGTGTTTGCTTAGTGCTTTAAGAGGTAATACTTTCCACTCGCTCTTGTAAACAGTATTAAGCCTGGGGTTTAGTTCAGCATCTTAGTCATCAACACTGACTTTCATTAACTCTCCCTGTGTGATAATAAGGGTGAACACCTAAGTTAATCCTAGATTGAAGCTGACTTTGCATTAAATAGAAACAAACTCCTTGTTTACGCTCTGCCACTTGGGTCACATACTTCCTTAAACTCGTCAGTGAATAAGAAGATTTAGAAATGGTTTGATAGGCCATAAAGGCGCAAATATCTTTTAACAAGCTGAACAGTACAGAACCGGTGATCAACTGTCAAAAACTGTTATGAAAGATCCTAACATATTAACAACAAATGTAATGAGAGAGGAAAGGAAACAGGAAATATAACCAATCCAGTGTTAGGCCAGATTTGGAGTAAAACTGTGAGTAGTTCATGACCAGTTAAATACTGAAAAGGCAGCAGTGATTATTTTCAGTCATTTTGAAAGCCTTGTTTGGTTGTGACAGACAATTTCTGAACCCCAGTCAGTGCAGCCCTTTAGGGTCTTGTCTAGTGAGATTCAAGATTACAATGGGACTTCATGAGGTATGCTGATGATTTTCCATGAAAATCGGTTCATCTTCCATGAAATTAGAGTCTAATTCAAATTGAAAAATTTCAAATCCACAAACCCACAATTTTTTTTAAAGTTTTTTTTGGGGGGGTGGGGGGTGGCCTTTTGAAACGGTACTCAGGTCATTTTACTGTAGGGCAGGGATGTCCAAAGTATTGCCCGGGGGCCAATCACGTCAGAGAATTGTCAGCTACTGTATGGCTGGAAGATTTGGCTTTTTTGATTGACATAACGAAGCATTTGAACCTTTAGGGACATAACTGCTGCTGTGATATATCTGTAGATTTGACACAAAATATTACTTTCTGAATGATTTTGTTAAAGACAAGAGCAAGAGTGATTTGAATGTTAACAGACTTTGTATTACTCATAATAAGTCATGTTTAAAATGAACATGATCTTAAGATTTGTATCAACCTCATGCAAGTTTAACGTGTTCCATACAATTTATTTTTTGTTATCTCACTCCAGATGTGAAAGAAAGGCAGAACTGGTTTTTAGATTTGTTCACACCTGGTTGGATTAGATTTGGTGACGCTGCTATTTTTTTTAAAAAGTGATAACTGTGACAATGAAAACAAAATTGTTACAGAAAAGTGCATTTGTATGTAACTTTTATTGGTAATTTGTTCATTTTTAAAATGTTAGTGTTGGCCCCCGGGCATCTTCACATTGTCAAATCTGGCCCTCTTTAAAAATAAGTTTAGACACCCCCGCTGTAGGGGCACCTCTAGACAGGAACGAGTGGTGGTGTCCACAAGAGAGGGGGGCAAGTGGAAGAAACCACTCTGGAGTTGGAGTGTCCCGGGGTAGCTTACATCATAGTCATTTCACAGATTACTTTGGGTGGTCTAGAGTGCAGAACAAGAAAACCTCTGTTGCAGTGAACACTTCACACTGGGCCCGACATCAACTAATAGAGCAAAAAGGTGACATTTAAAAAGTGCATTTAGTTTAAAGTTAAGTTTATGAAATGCATTGCATCGACCTGGTGAGCTAGCTGTCAGTAATAGATGAAATAAAGTTGAAGCTTCAGATCTTGGTCTCAGTTTTGGCATTTTTGGGATCAGTGTGTGAAGGCCCGGTTCAGACTCTAGATATCTAGACCCAACTCTATCCAGCACCACTCCAGGTGGTCCACTCACCCTTCTCTTTAAAAGAGTATGAACACCACTATAAAGGAATGTGTGCATGTATTCGAGGGTTGTGTAATACTGACTTACTATAGCGTGGGATCAACGGTGAGGTGGCAGACATAACCACGATGAGGTGATGCTGTTCTCAGCTAGACGTGTCAGGCTGCAGGACCTGGCGTTACGTCTTGTCACAAAGGTGTGGCCCCACATTTGCAGCGGCGCCCTTGTGCACGAGGGACACCAGTGGCAGCAGCAGCAGCGGTGGCGGCAGCAGCCTGCCCTCTGACTGCGAAGCGCTAAAAGAGTCTGACCTAAATGGGCTGTGAATGGCAGAGGTGTAGCCGGAGATTAACAACGTGTGGCAGCTGGAAACAGGTCACGTTTGCACACAATAAATACTGCACCCTTCCATGCAGAGCGGGACTCAGACATTATAGGTGTTATTAATAGAACAATTATAGGTACAGCAAGAATAGCATATTTATATCCACCCGTCGTCACAGCCAGGGAAAACACATTACAGATATTTAACACCAGGATATACCCATTAAAAAAGTGAGACTTGTTAAAATGGAGACCAGGAGACTTGTATTTCCACGTGTGACTTTTGTCTGTCCACTTGCTTGTACAAACAGATTATGTGGTACAAGTATGTACTGTAAGTGGGTTATGTGGATTATAAATAGCACCACATGGGTTTGGAAAAGGTTCAATTATTGTCAATAGAAAGTGTTCATTAAACATTTATGAGAGCTGGAGTCCATTTCGAGAAATATCCCTCTGTCTCCGCTCACAAAACAAACTCTTGAGACGTTCAGCACGTAGTTGTTTGCGGTTCGGAGCTTAAACTAAAAGACAAAATGTTAGTGAAACATTGAGTCATGTCTTATTCACTCCTCGTGAAGATGAGACTTCAATCCAGCTGAGTTAAAAGCTGTTTACTCCTGTGTCCTCTGTGTATACTGCTGTTTGGTTTCATCAGATTGATTACTATGGATGTTTTGCGACTTTTTTCCTCCCCCTCGGAGGAAAAGGCAAACTGCTCGGCCGCATGCTAATGCAAAACAGAGCGGGATGATGCGGTTTTCCCTCTGACACTGTTTGGATGTGTATGTAAATGTTTAACAGTGGCGTGAGTAAACACACACAGGGGTTAGGTGTCGGGATTTTGAGTTTGTCTTGTTTGGCGGCAGAGGATCTTAGCTGTTAACGCCGATTTCCACATACAGCGAGCGACCTAACAGCACAAAGCTGTATGTAAACACGTATCTATTCTTACCTTAAAGAAACATTGACATCACATGTAGAGGAATGCTCCTGAGAATGCAAACCTGGCAATGCGCTAAAGAGGGACTTTGTGCTTTTGAGTTTGTATTTTGGCAGCAACAATAAAACAAACAGCACATTTTAGGAGTTTGTGCTTTGTTTCTGCGAAACTGTAAAGACTGGCGTGAGAAACGTGCAGCGGGGCTCGTCGTCTCCGCTGTTTGACACAAGATTTGGGCATCGCGAGGCATCACGTGCAGCTTTTCACTCGCTCATCACAAAGACAACACACGTGGCGACTACCATCGTGCACTTTCATGAAAGTAAATCATTCAGATTCAGGTAGATATTTTTAACCAGGAGGGCAGAAGTCTCTTCCAAACACTTCAATGTCTGTCTTTTGAGATGGTAAACGGTCTTTGAAAACCTTGAGCTTCTTTAAGACATTCTTCCACTAGAAGACGGTTAATGTGTCACTATGAATAAGCTAACCCACCACTGCTTCCTGGCTTGTAGCCTTTCTTTTGCATAGATTCAATAGGCTCTCTGCACACAAAAAAATGATTGATGTGAGCGCCATCGGAGTAGGTTTACAATCCAAATGAGAGCCAGTGTGAATTTTCATTCTTCAGTGAGGTCAATTTGGCCGCTCTTCACTTCTTTAAGGAGCGTTTATGGGTTTGGACTTGGGTTTAGTTTAAGGTCAAAGTTGTGGTTTAGCATGTAGAGCTGAGAGGAAAACGGCTTGAGGTTTAGGGAATGAATGTAGACACACAAAAAAAGCCTTCCCAGCTGTAGTAATGCGTGTGAACGTGCGTTTTCGTGCTTGACAGTGGCAAGATGTTGACACACCATTGACCCCTGGTTGGCATATGGCGGCAGCTTATTTTACAGCCCATGGGGTGACTGAAGGGTGACTGTGTTTGTGTGTGTGTGGCGGCAGCGTTGAGCCCCAGACGGCGGCCTCAGCCGCCCGGACCATCGAGTCCACAGGTGAAGCACAGCGACAAGGTCGTTCCAGCATCAGCCATCTGGGAAGAAAAGCCTCCCTTTACTGTCGTATGAAGCCTAATATCAATGGTCTGGAAGACAGATGTGTTTTATGTTGAGAAATATACTTTCCACTCTATGGAGTGTTTACACTGGCAGGATTTTTTGACTGATATTATGGTGGCTGTTTCTCATTGTTATTAGATTGTCAATATTGCCAGCGTTCTTGCTAAATTTTGATAAATTGCTCTAAAGGAGATTTCCAGGATGACCTGTGGACCAGATGGATGGAGCTGAAAGCTGTGACCTTAATTTGATTTTCAGCTATTAAATCCACTTTTCATGATCTCATTCGCGAAGCAGTGGTGTAGATGAAGGCAAGGAGACAGAAACGGACACATAAATTGTGAAAAAGAGGGTGAAAGTTCAACTATTTAGCACAAATCATGGATTGAATGCTTCTCATGTATTCATGAAGAGTTCTTACACATTGCCCTACGAAACTGACAGTACAAATCCAGACTAATAACAATACTTATAAGGAATTACTTACACTGCTAACTTTTTGCCAAGAGTTAGATGAAAACATTGACCAGACTAATGTCTATGGAGTAATGACGTTGTGTCCTGGCCAACCTCTGTTCCACTAGCTTCTGTACCTCAGTGCAGTCTCTCTTTCAGCATTTCTTTCATCAGTCTTTCTGTAGAAGTTAGGTGTGCTTCTTTGGTTTAGTGTTTATATTCAAGACAAATCAACTGCACAACAGTAGCTGCTATAAAAAACTGAAACCTTTGTGATTTTAACATTCATCATTTACTGGTGTGGTAGCGTGGCTACTTATCTTATTGTAACTTGGTCCATGTCCAGAAGACTCGACAACCACCTCTGCTAAAGTCATTTTTTAATATTTTAGTTCTAGAAATACTCGGCCTGCATTAGGTCCACCGATGATCCACGTCTTTGCTAGGCCGGGAGGCAAAGAAGACAAAGTATAGCCAACATGGTGCCAGCCAGCATATTTTCAGCAAAACGGCCTTTTGGAAACCTGCTTGTGACGTCATGCGTGCTCTGCCCATTCTTTATACTTTCATTGCGTCACACACACACTTCTCTTGTACGTTTCAATCAACAGAGGATGGGGGTAGTTTGTATTTGTAGACTACAGTATTTGTATCTGGAGAGTAAATGGAATATTTCTGTTTCCAAGTATAAAAAGTATAAAAGCGCTGTAAAATGAAATGTACAAAGGAATCTTATATATGCAAGGCTGCACTACCGAGAGATCGGTTCAGTGTTCACTTGACAAAGAAACATCAGTTTGTCACAGTCAGCCATGTTTAATTGTGTACATTTAACTTGGAGGTCAAAAGCTGGACATTTTAAATGGGAAATTTCACACTCCACTTTTACTGGAACGCAGCATTATAGTTCTGCTATGATATTCAACCTGTAAAGGTCTAAAGGTTATGGAAAATGGAGTTTCTGGTTTCTGGTTTCACTTCAACTCTCTTTACTGTAAAATATGAATAGCATGAATACCAGAAACAGTGTAACATGTTTCATCTCCACAAAAGCATGACAAGCAAACAAGGCGTAACATGTTAATTAGTGAGCTTTAGCGTTTTTCAGTCTTTGTGCTAAGTTAAGCAAACCATCAGCTTCATATCCTCTGAACAGGTTCAGGAGGGGTATCAATCTTCTCCTGTTTCTTTCTTTTAGAGGTTAAATAACCTGAATCTTGACGTTGGACTGCCTGCAAACTTTGTTTTTGACAGGCTGCAGGCTGATTGCTGAAATGCCTATGTTTGGAGACTTTTTCAACATTTTAACTGTTGATTTTCTCCTTCAGTAAGATATAAGGCTCTGCTGCTGGCACTAATTTGGTGTACAAGGTGCACCAGGTTGTAAACATTTCCTCCTCAGGTTTTGGCAGCAACATCTGCAATCTATTTTCTGTGTCAGACCTGAAATGCCTTTTGTGTGCCAGGGCAGGATTGTTTTGGGGGATTTTTTTTCTCTGTTTCTTCTCTTTTTTTTTCTCTGTTTCTTCTCTTTTTTCATCTTCTCTTTGGCTTTTTTTTCCCCGAAAGCAAGCTATTCTTTTGGCACCTTAAAAACAAGTAGGAAGAGGCCTGTGAAGGATCCTGGGAAGAATGTCGGAGGTTTTAGTCAGATATCTGTAGTAAAAGAGGGATGTCTTCTTTAAACATCAGTTGAGTTTCTCCTGTTTGGCTCCTGATCGACATATATCATGTTGTGTGAAGGAAAAGCATTGTCATTACTCTTTAAATCAGGACATTCTTCCTCAGCATGTGAAGCCATGATGAAAGCTCTGGTAAAGCCAGGCATTAAACAGCTCAGTCAGCTCACTCACAGCCTCACATTTCCAAACATCTCATGAAACAGAGGAAAGGATTTTGTAGCAACAGACGAGTCAGCAGTCAGATCAGTTTAAACCTGGTGGATGGTTTTAGTTACTCTAACAAACTCAGATATTGTGATGTACAAATACGACTTGAAATTCATTTAAAAACAAAAGATCACTTTTTATTCATAATGTCTAATTCTTTTCTTTAACATACACTATAATCCTTTTGTCTTCTAACATGATTTTTGTTATCGATTTTGTTAAATGTTCCTGTTTACTTAATGGTTTAGTGTGTCAGACTTAAACGCTGAAAATCGTATGTCTTTGTTTCCTTAAAATTTGTTTTTTATATCTACAGATGCTGTGCATCCTTTCCTAGAAAGTCTACGTGTTAAACCGTCATGTACATTACAGTACAGTGGCCCATTTTTGAGAATGGATAGAGAGGGTACTGGTGCGGTGTACACCTGCTCCCACAAAGTGTTGCATTATGGGTTGATTGTAGCCTTAATGTTGCTTTAGCACCTTTCCTACAGTTGCTATGTTTACAGTCTGTCTGTGAGAAGTTAGTCAGCCTTAAAAGTGGTTCATTAGTTTAACCTGCAGGGTGTTCTCAAGGCTTGTGTAGCATTTTTTTCTTTGCTGCCAAGGAGAGAAAATAAATTCCTGATGAGCGAAAACAAGTCCAAAGCATCTCCCGATGTTTTAAGGTTTCAGGGATTACTTTACTGACAAACTTAAGACTAAACAGCCAAAGATCACTATTATCACTCTTAATGAAGAGCTCAGAAATTTGGTATTATTTCATGTTACAGTTTTATATTGCCAGTGTGGTAGATTTATTCTCTGTGAGATTACTTGATGTGGAATAAGGAATGAAAATGTTTAAATCAAATCAAATTTTATAGCCCAAAGTCACAAAGTACATTTGCCTAGGAGGGCCGCAGACCCTTTACTACTTAGTGTTATGCTGATGTGTGTGTATGTGCATATGCAAAAAAAATATCTATCTTATTTAATGCTTTAATTCCTACCTCCTTCACGTGAGTTCGTACTACATAGACATAATGTTAATCAGTATTCATTCACAATTCTGCAGTCATTAATCTATTCATCAAAAGTCTACAAGAAGTCACACATACTGCATTTCCCAGTGCAGATGTCAAATTCTCATAAACTGTCAATGACCTTTAACCATTCTGACATAAATGTACACTCCTGCAATAAAAGTCAAAGCAGCTGAGGTAGGTACATGTCTTCTGTTTGAACTCCACCTAGTCACAAGTGTATGCTCTACATCACATTTGACATGTATTTGACACAGTAATATAATTCGTCATGACTGACCCGGCCACTGGAGGTCCCTCTTGCACCAGGATTGCCAGATCAGTGAAAGCCAGTTTGGCACACAGCAAGACATCTCTCAAATGTGTCTTCAATTAGCGGGCTGCAGTCAACACCATCCTCTGACTTGGAATGTCAGCTGAGCTGGAGATAACCTTCTTGCTTTTCTTTTATCTCACCATAAAATCCCCAAGAGAGGGACAGCTCTGTTATGGATGTCCTGCACACATTTGTGAAGCAGATTCAGAGTTGCAGATCAGAACAAAAAAAGTCACTTCTGAGGAATACTTTTCACTTTACTTGTGTTGGCATTACTGAGTTATAGGCTGTCCGTGAATGCAAAGCTTTCTTTTTCAAGCCTGGTTGGTGCTGCCATACCCGGCTGGTAACCCTGTAATGAAAGGGTAAGATGAACTCGCTCGGTGCACAGGTGAAGATTCTTAAGCAGCAGGGTGCACGGATGAAACACATGCATGTGTTACGGTTTGACCAGCAATGGCTTTGAAAGTTGTTACGGATCTAATGTCCTGATATTCAATATCCATACATTTGGCAAATTGAATGCACAAAAAAATTACAAGAATTCAGTGTTTCCCCTGGAATTTTATTCATATCACCGTGGGAAAGGCTCACAACTTTAAGACCGTCATGGGACATTAAAACTTTCCATTGAAATTCAGGCTAACAAAATTATTTTAGGTTTCTGCACCTTTTTTTTATAGCAGGAAAACCCACCACTCCTATAACTGAGACGCATAATTTTTATATAAATCAGAAACTACTGTTGTCTGAACAACTTATTTACTTAGTATGAAAGGAAAAGTAAAATGTAACAGACTGGGCGACTTGTTTTTGCATTAGTGTGTCGCTGTGTTCACAGATAGTTCAGCTAAGATTAAAAAAAAGGATCATGTTTATTGCAGTTATTGAGATTTACAGGATTTCAGTGAACATGTCGTCAAGCTGCGAAGCCTGTCAGTTACTCCAGAGTCACTCGGTCACTCTTTCATGGAACAACGAAATGAGATCAGAGGTGGAAAGTAGTTCGCTGTATCTTCCGTACTGTACAATTCTGACTGTACAAATAGAAAGTCAACAAATAAATGATAATGCATTATTATCTTTATTATGCATAATGAGTATTTTTACTTTTGGTATTCTAAGTATTGTTTGACACTTTCACTTCACTTTCATTGAACTAACAAGCACGTGAAAAGACAACCTGCTCTGAACCCAGAGGCTTCTTTTAATATATAGCAAAAGGAACTAATTTAGGATATGTATTTGACTGCTGACGTTGCATGAATGCTGTAGAAGTAACTGCTGACCGTGGTGGCCCAAGACTAGTTTAAGTCATTTTATTAGATACATCCATGTACTAGCAAATTCCAGATGAGTCATCAAAATATTTTTATGTTTTTACCAAGCATCAACCTCCATTTCTGTGAAGTGAGGCCAAGGCCAAACAGTGCCAAACGTTGCATTTCCTCAAATGTCCACTGGAGTCTGGATACAAAACAATCTCCATAATATATCTCCATAAGCCCCCATAATGAAATATACAGCTCCACAGCAGAAATAAACATGTTTACAGCCTGGTTATACATAATTAACAGCGTGACACTTCTGACTGACAGGTAGGTGCCGTTACAGGTGGGTTGTTTTAGCAACCAGGCTTCATTCATCCAGCCAGCCACCATGCTGAAAGACACTAGAAACCAATGGATGACGTCACAGAGACTGTGTCAGTGTTATATACAGTTTATAGTCGTTGCAGATGCAAAGAATGTATATCTGGTCATGGGATTACTGTCTGATATCAACCCAGTATTGTATGTTGATTAACTAGTATGATTTTACAACTTACATGTGAATACATGCATTCTGTCTGACGCACATGCGTATAGAGCATGTACATGTATGCACTCACTCAGTCATACACACACACCCTTCCCTTAACTCCTGTGTAATGTTATTGTAAGGTTTCCCACCTGTCTTCAGCTGTCAGCAGGGGCTTCTTGCGATGGATACCTCCCACCTACTGTGTCTGCAATGTTAGCACACACACACAGACACAGTAGTCTCCTCCCCAGCAGGAGGGGGGCCTAGACGAGCACGATGACCGAGTCGTACACCGCAGGAACGCAGCCTGCCCTTCTGCCAAAATTAGGTATGACAACAAACTTTAAACCATTCAGCAAACAGTTATTAAAGCTGAGTTACCCTCTAATTGTAACGTAGCTCATTTTGTGACAACAAACTAAAAAGAGAAAAAAATCAGGAGACCCAAAACTCCTTTTCTCTCCAAATTAATTTTGGTGTTTTTCCAAAGCCGTCCTCCCGTGTAGTCACATCACTTCCAAAAGTATGTTTTGAATAAAGTGCAAATGCTGTGTGTGGCACAGTCAAAAAATATGCTTGTAATTAGGTAAATATTAATAGGTTCAGGGTTGTATGATGTGTGCTTGTGTGGAGTTGTGTGGGTGGTGGGGGTTGTTGCTTTAAGGAGCTTTGAACTGATAAGACAAATAGATAAAAATAATAAATAGAATGTTGATAGACAGCAAATTATTTTGGAACCATTTTCACACACACCATTTTAATAATTTATCATGCAGAGATGCAAAACATTTGCTTGCTCCAGCTTCCCATATCCGTGAAAAATGCTCTGGGAAAATGAGATATTTTTTTTATTAAAGCATTAATCAAATTATTGAAAAAACAGTGCATTGATACGTCGAGTCCTACTGCGAACCCATATTTAAGTATTCTGTTATTCTGCCTTTTATTAGAGCAGCTGGACTGAGACCAGTTTTTAAATCACATTGCCGTAAAAATGATTATTTTTCTACATTAAACTAGCATAGACAGTATAAATATGGACATTGTATCTGTGACGTCACCCACAGGTTTCTGGAGAGACGTTTTGAAGCATTAAATTTTAAATCTGCGGCTCTGGCAGCTGCCTTTTTGACGGTCCTGTCTCCGTCGCCTCCCAGCTGATCTAAAAATTAGCAAAGACGTGGATCATCGGTGGACCTGAGGCGGACTGAATGATGCCTGGGTGCTCAAACAAGCTATCACTGCAACCACCTGTCAATCAATTATGTTAATTATACATAACTTTAGGCCTTAATGTAATCTAAACAAGTGAGTTATGTAGAAATTCACTCTCAGTACAGTTGTCATTAATGGATGAATTACCTATAGCGACCAAAATAATGCCTTGTTCTGCAGCCGGCCTCAAATGGTTGTTTGAGGAACTGCAGTTTTTGGAACTTCCATGTTAACTTCACAGATTCAGAGGTTGCCTCATGGAAACTAGCCAAGGTTACTTAGAAGTTGTTTAAACTGATATAAATAAAAACTTCAAGGTTGTGATTATTGGTACAAAATTAGTTTAACACTAAATGACAGAAGTATACATACGTTGGTGGAAACCTTTGTATTTTTGTTTGTTGCATTTCTAGTTAGGACTCTAAAGCCGAGTCGCTTTGTATTCCTTATTTTAGTGGCTTGAACTGAAGCTTATTCTACTGCTGCACTCTGTTTAAGTGTCTCTGGATGTGAGTGTCAAGTAAAAGCCTCCAATGTAAATGGAAAAAATGTGTGTGAAAGCTCTCCACACATACATGCGTGACTGTGTATGCCCTGGATCCTATTTGTGTGTGCATCTGTATGTGTATGTATATATATGTTCTGTGTGTGTGAGTAAATCCTACTCCACTTGCTCCCCGACGTCTCTGCCAAGCAGACAGGGTGACATGAGAACTGAACCATCTGCGTCCCACCCCTCCTCCTCCTCCTCCTCCTCCTCACCCCCCACCGCCGGCCCGATCGCCAAACAGCCAGTAACTCGCTCCAGCTGTCTGGGAATGGAAAAGACGATTCCGAGATGTTCCAAGCGAATGGCAACCGCGATACAAAAGAATGAAGGATGGGGAAGAAATGAGAGTGATGTGAGACGAGGCAGATGTAAGATGGTACTTTCTTCAGGCTACTTGTCTTAACTTCTTTTCGGTGCCTTTCTCCGCTGTACTGACCAAAGAAAACCTCACGTTTTAACTCCGGAGGCCTCTTCAAAACACAAGACAGGACGGCAGGTTTAACCCGTGTTCCTATGATGCCTGCATGTCAGGACTGTCAGAAACACAGCAGGCTCACAATAGCTTGGAAAGGCCATAAAATTGGAGATACACATGTCACTGTCATAACGGTTGTATTTCATATCACTGAAGTGGAAAATCAAAACCAGTCTTTTTTAACTGCTATTGTATGCAAGTGACCTTTAATATTATCTCAACAGCAAAAATATGATGTGTTATCATTGAACAGACTGACACCAGGAAACTTTTCAAAGAAGTGAAAATTTGCAAATGAAAGGAATGTGCTATTGATTTTAACCCATTTACAACTAACTTACTTTACAGTTAAGTCATCAGTTAGCCATTGGACATTATGTATTAACTATTAATTAGCCAATTTACCATGTTGAGGTTTTAACCAATAGCATACATAACATAGCAAAGCTGTGATGAAGGACATACTGCTGTAAACAATGAATAATTTTAAATATTTTTCATTTTAACTCTGTAGTTGGTTTTTAAGGTATTCATCACCTCAAAGATACATACAACACATCTGGATGAAAAACACTGAATCGAAACATAACTTTTGTTTGTTTACAAGAAAACAGGGCACCTTTAAGTAATAACCAACTATGTCCAGAGACGCTTACGCATCTCCAAGGTGTTTCCTCTCATCCATTCTTTGAGTTCGAATGTGTACGAACTCAAAATGCGAACCGTACTGTGTACTAATCACAGACACCAAGTTGTGGTGTGAGAGCACGCCATGTGTACTTTCATTATTTGGAACCACCCAATCCGTGTAAGAATGATCAATCCAGTCCTCAGAATTTAAAAAAACAAAGATATTGGCGCCACTGCAGTTTGATGAGCGGACGATTCTCACACAGACATTAGAAAATGGAAAAAGAGCTGAATGCTTGAAAGGTTTAGTTTAGCTGAGCCACTGTCAAAACAGTTGACGCAACGCTGTCAAAACAAGCAGCTGTAAGTAAACTCTTGATTACAGAGAAAGGGATGTGTATCAGCAGTATTGTTATGGAAACAAAGACCTGCACACTGCTCTATGGTTCCTGTTACAAAAGTGCTCATGTTTAACCCCTTTGGTGATGTTTAATAGTGATACGATCTGGGCACATGCTCAGCAGCCTTCAGCAAATGTGGTAGCGATGCTATCGCTGCAGCTATTTTATCGTACAGTCTTAAAACACACTGACGGCAAAAAACAGGAAAAAATGCTGCATAACATCATGTCAGGCTCAAATGAATATGAAATATATGCTAAGATTATGTTTACCCATCATCCAGAAATAAGTTCTGCAACTAGTGAATGGGCATGTTTCACTTTTCTCCATCATGTCTCTGTGTGTGTGTGTCTTAATTTTGTACTCAGTTAGTTAATTCGATCCATAAGCCAAATCTTAAGGGTGGTAACGCACAAGACCGAATCTTAGTCGGTGTAAAAAGAACAACATTTTCAGCATCAGGCAAGAAACTAAGCCACAGGGTCATAAATTAGCTCCAGCGTTTCCTGGCTACAAAATGCTCCTCTGTGATTGTAAGAGTGCTGCTGAGGCTTGTGCTTGGACGGCATTTCTCATCGTCGTGGCCAAAAAAGCTGCCCCGTGTGTCACTGCAGCCGGCACGTTTTATGCCACTGATGCACACTGTGCACTAGCCTGAAGTCTGAATTTGGTATCAAAACATAAGGAACATATTTTAATAGTATTTTCTGCACAGTGCGGCTTCTGTACATCCATTAAATTGCCTCAGAGCTGAGGTCCAAAGCACTTCAAGACCACAAGCTCCCCAAAGAAAAACAACACATTCGAAAAGTAGAAAGAATACCTATTCATCTGAAACCAGGAGGAATTTTCTCTGCGGTGTGCTCATTACTTTTTTTTTAAATAATCCTATATGGCCAGGTTTGAATCTCGACTTCATAAACGGCTGTTTTCCCTCCAGGTATTTTCATTGTCAATTAACCCATATGGATTGGTGTCAAGGGGTAGTGGTTGACTCTGGGACCCCAGACAGGTTGGAGAATGTCTGGCCGTAAAAGAGAGGAAGAGGCGTCTGGGTGTGGAGCTGGAAGTTGTGGGTTTTGGAGTCTGGGGGTATAGGTGTACTAAAAAAAATAAATAAATGAGCATGTAAACTTATTTCAGCTCAGAAAAACATTAAAAATGTAGTAACAGCATTTTTCCAGGGTAGCCTTGATGGGTTCTATTTGTCTGGATGTACACAATGAGGAAATTAAACATTCATGGGTCACATTTCTCCCTGAGCCCTCACTGATACTGTTAATATTCTCCTTTCAATAATAAACTCTAATTGTACTGTACTTGGACTCTTTCCAGGGACCATTTTAGCTGAAAAAAACTCTGAAATCTGATTACAAATCCATGAGAATTGAGGGTAATTTCCACAATCTCATCTACAGTCTGTAATCTGCTGTCGTAGATCTATGAGAGGGTTCTGCATTGTTTATTTGAGCACACCATACACGCTTTGCACAGTTACCAAAGAAACAAGTGTTTTCAAACAACAGACCATCCCTACTAAGCCTTGGAGGTAATTAGTTGGGGTTTGAATAAAGGCCAGTGTGCATACTGTAGCATATTGCACACTGGCTAGGAGTAGTGGACACACTGCTTTGATGTAACATGGATTGGAGAAGACTGAAGAGTGGCTACATTCCAAAAATACGATGTGACCTCTAAAAAGTTTGTTCAAAACCTGTCTTCAATCTGCTCTGGGGTCAGTGCATGGGTCACAGGCCTACACCATGCTGATTATGGCTACAAAAGCCAAAAATGATCTTAGATCACAGTTTCTAACAGGGGTTTCTTAAAAACTGGAAGCTTCCATGGCTTCAAAGTCCAAATTCAATGTACTTCAGCTGAAGCATGAAATGAATGTGAATGTAAAGGTTAGAGACGTGGGCATGTAGCTCTAAGGTCACAGGTTCAAATCTACTGGCCAGCTGGGGAATTCATCTGCTCTCATACTTCAGCTAGACAGAGTCTCCAGTGGAATAACTCAACAGCCAACTCCGACACTGTGGTAGTCATGGCAGAGAATAAAAATCCTCCCTTCTGCTCCTCCTCTGCCCCAACAAGTCACGTTTACTGGTGAGCACTTTCAAACAGGTAATTAGTAACATTAATACTTTGCATTTGTAACAAATTAAAATAACATATAGTATGCAGTTGACAGGTCAACACTAGAGACTAATGTAAGAGCCAGGGACTCTGCAGTAGTCAACAATCAAACACAGGAGCACAGATTTCATCCTGGAATAGGAGAAAATAACATTCATTATCTTTCTGACACAATTCCAACAAAAATTCCACAAAGGTAGGACTTACATCATACACTATTATTACAAGTCCCAGTCTTCCAAAAGAACACAACAATGAGGAGAACAGCACAAAAAAGTGAGAAGAACTTTTAAAAATGATTATATTCAAAAGGCAAGATTTTCAAACAAGAACAAGAGTCAACAGCATAGGCTGCTCTGTGAAGCTGTATGTAGGCACAACTATGTTGTGAAATAAATGTTAATATCAGCATGCTAATATGCTTACAATGATAATGCTAACATGCTGGTGTTTAGTAGGTATGTCTACCATATCCATTGTCTTTATTAAGTCTGTTGTACAACAGTTCATTTTTGACCTGATGATGAAATGTGGAGGAATCACCAAAGTCATGGAAATTCAGCATATGTGAAAGCTATGAGAGCAGTTTCAAGGAGCAGTGGTCGGTGCAATATGTAAGAATTAAAGAGTTTAAAGCTAAAAAATAAATAAAATTCAAGCACTTTAAACACCTATAAACCTTGTTTACTCATATTTACTCTCTTTCCTTTAAATACCTACTGAGAATAAAGGACTGATTAGACTGATGCCTAAAAAGGACAATCTTGTGCATAAAAAGTAACAGAAATGAAGGCAATCAAGTGACTGACAAATTCTCATGGGTCCCTCAGAAGCCCTTGATTTTTGTCCCCTAGGCATGGGATTTTTGGCAAGGTGTCCTATATTTTGAAACACAGAGGTTAGGTGATAATGAAATATATGGGTATGTCTAAATGATATATTGCTTCCTGTTCCAAAATAGCAGGATCAGAGCATATGGAAAAAATGCCCTTCTGCCTTTTGCAAAACAGGCCTTTTTTACAGAAAAGAACTACAAAACAAACTCTTACAGACAAGTCTGGAGAATATAGGAATACTGGTCAACACCAGGTCAGGTTACAGGAGAAATAAGTGAATGATTGCAGCTGAATGTTATATAATATGACTTCTTCAAATAAACAGATCTGCATTTTGCTACTTTCTATCACTGATTGCTATAACACAATTCTGATTAAAAATACAGCCAGTTTATGGAAGCTTTTGCCATTGCCGTTCCAAACACACAACGTTTGATTGGTCTCTCTCAGGAAAAATGTATTGGCTGACAGACAGAGATATGATTTACTGTTCCCGTCTGTTTGTACTGAACAAAGAAATAAGCTGTGATGGTCAACATGTCTCAGGAGAGAAAGGAAAGAGTGCTGCCTACAGAAGTTCTTCATAAACAGAACATTAATAAGAAGACTTTGCAGTGCCTTTAATGTTTGATTGACAGGTGATCTCTTGGATGAGTGCAGAGCAAGATGGAAACCAGTAGACTGGAACTTGCAGATTGTAATTTGCGGCGGGTTGTGTGCTGAAAATCTGAATAAATCTTGAGATCGAATTTTAATACTCACACCATGTTCTGATTTTTCCAACTGTTAAAATGCCAAAGAGCAGTTAATGTGAAAGCAGTGAAGCTGAGTTGTTACTACAGAAGTACACAGTTTTGCGTATGTCCTCTCTAGCACTCTATAAGTAGTGTGGGGTTTGTCATATTGGTACAATGCATGTAATGAACTCTAATGACCATTAGCTGCTAATGTGGTATCTTTGTATCTATCCATGGCAGCTTATGAAGTAGCTAACTTATTAGCTATCAATAAGCCCTGATTTCTCTCTGAGTTAGCTGTCTTTGCCTTTTATTAAACTGTTCTCGTACAACTTTAAATAAAGATTTGTTGTGATAGTATCGGCAAAGATAGGTAGGCTGGGACAGGATCAGGATTGTTGCGGTAGCTAACAATATGATCCACTAAGAGCCTATCCTTTGTGGATTTCGCTCACCATTTGTTTCTATGAAGAACCAGTTGGGGTCAGTCTGCTTTTGGTCACAAATTGCCCTCATCTCATAGACAAACAAATTGGATTTACCTCTGACACGCAAAAATTGTGAGGCTCTCCAATGCCGCAAGTTTATTTTACCACGGAGACACCGCCCACAACTTTTTAGAAAAGTAAACAGTGCTGTAAGAGCCCTGCAAATGTGATACTATTTCAAAAATATGTAAGTAACACAAAATCTCATTTCAAAACATCAGTATAAATACTGAAAGGCTCCTCTTGTTTCATGTTATTTTCACTCTTATCACACACACTTACATGTCTGTCATCAGAAGAAGAGTGACTTCCATGAAATCTTGCACATATCTGGCTCTGTAATACGAAAACCTCCTTAGGTGATGTAATTGCAAAACCAGTTATATAGAAGCCTCCCTGGACAAAAGCAAGAGTCCGGAAACAATGAAGTGAACAGAGCCAACAGGCCCTAATGAGAAAAGCAGTGCTATACCTAATCCAAAGACTAATTCAGCTGCATTGTAAACCTTGTGGTGAGTATAATTGCTGTGATGGTGAACATGCCTCCTCTGATTTCTGGGCAGAAAGTGTTGACTCGCGTGCCGGATGGAGCGAGCTGAGGTGTGCATTTAAGGAAAAAAGAGAGAATAGAAGAAAAAAAGTAAAGAGAGTGAGAATTCATCCAGGGTGGCCTATTCCTTCCCTCTTAAACTTTTTCCATCAGAGACAATGTGTGAAACCAGTAGAAAACTTTCCAAATCTTTTATAACTCTTGGAACAGGGCTGGTGAACAGATGAATTTCACCGTCATTATAGAAAAAATTGCAGTCTGGAAGGTTCTAAACGTAAAGCTCTCGTGGTGCACTCCACAGAACTAAAAAAAAAAGTCAAACAATACCCCATCTTTCAACAGGTTTGATATGAAAAATAGAGACAGAAACTTTTGAAGCCGGACCAGATGACAGCTCATGGATTTCCCATCTCTTTCCCCCCTTGAATGCAAAAACCTTTACTTCACTACAACACTCTTGATGGATGTTGCAAAGTTTGGTTCTTGGGGTTTCTGGCATGCTGAAACATGTGTGGTATCTTTGCAACACCCGGAAAGGGCAATGGAGGTGACCCTCTGAGTGAGAACAAATCTATTGGCTGAGATTAACGTACAGTACAGCTGTAGATACTGTATAACTTCTTTTAGCTATACAGAGCATTTGCTGGTCAAGTAAAAGCTGGCGAATCAGTGATATTTGTTTTCTGATTGTTACACTGCAGATAAGTTCAGCACAAATAAACACAGCCAGACTTCCCCACACCTCCGCCCAACCTTGTGCAATGTGTCATTTGGTTTGAATAAAGCCTTATCCCAGCTCCACCATAGTCACGGACACCCGTGGGTAGAAAGCACCAGGGAAAATGGAGCTATACTCAAGACATTTCTAAATAACCCACCTGTTAAATGATATTATGGCTTAAAGTTATACATAATTAAAAGTGTGTTGGCATTGTTTGGCAGGTGGGTGCTGTCACAGGTGTTTTTTTTGAGCACCCATTTGTTTGGGCTTGCAGCCCTCCACCGATGCACCCAACATCTTTGCTCATTTTGGATTGGATTAGTGATTAGTGGGGAGCCTTAGAGACAAGACTGCTAAGATGGCTACGGCCAGAGCCACCATACACTGAGCTTCATGACGGCTCTTCAGAAATCTGTTGTGGGGTCACTGAGACTGCGTCCATGTTCTGTACAGCCTACGGGTCCAACCTTCAACAAGCATTTCACTGATGGAAAAAGACAGACCAACAGCTGCCTCACCAGAAAATAATAGAATAAATAATAGAATTCTTAAAAGAAAAGAGACAAGCATAGACTTAAATACATGTAATGTGTTTATCATGTCTTTATAGTTCAAACCACTGGTCTGGTTCTTGTGGCGCTAATAAGATAGAGCCAACAAAGGTTTTAAGAAAGAAGTGCTGAAGTCAGTTTTAGTAGAAACCAGGTTAAATAGTTAGATTTACTTTGGATAATTTTAGATAATTGGATAATTAAGATTGTGGGATTTCCATTAAGAGGAAAAACAACTGAGGCACGTTTCAATCAACCTTAATACTTCACTTTCTATACCCTTTGTCTGTTCATTGTCAAACCAGGTTAGCAAAACAATAAATGCATCATATAAGGGGAACACTGAAATCAACTACATCGTCCAGAAAGTCACTTCAAATGAAGCAAAACATTCATAAAAGTGGTAATACTGGCCATTGGTGTAAACATGCTAAAATTATCATGTTCTGAGGTTTTATTAATTCTTGCCAGTATATACCAATTTATCCTGAAATGTCCAAGATCTAGTGGACTATTTTTATTCTCCCGCTCTGGGAGTAGAGATCTCCAGACCAACATAATTGAGCAATTTTTTTCTGTTGAGTAAATTATTCACCAGCAGTCTTTCGTCTCTCTCTTAAGAATTGGCCTCTTTTTTTTGCATTTATTTAGTTAAACTGACCCCTGTGGTTGTGAATCAAGGTTCTGTGATCTCTCCATTTCTATCTGAACTTCCTGCAAAAATACACAGCACTGAGGGTCTTCCTGTATTTCCCCTTCACTTTGCTGAGAAAAAATTAAACAGAATGAAGCTGAAGTCACCGCAGAGTTGACCTGAATGCATTCACAGAAAACTCTCAAATTGCACAGTGAGACAGGTTTGACGGCTGTGTGGTCTAGTCCAGTGTTGCCTCGCGCCTCTCGCTGGCCGTCTGACCAGTGACGTTTGTATATTCTGGGCCGCAGTGCAGTCCAGAGTCCAGCCGGTGTCAAGGCTTGGCCAGACAAAGCAGACAAAACCGGTTCAGCCTCCAAAGAAGAAGTACGACCAAGATCAACAAACAGACCTAAATACACACGAGGAAGGCAAAATAAGCATGACTCGGACGCCGTTCGCAGCCTATTGCATGAGGGTAGGATCAGCCTTGGAGGTAATCCCGAGCTGCCGCCTAGGAAATTCATTGGCTAAGAAAAACAGGTCCACAGTGGGTAAAGCATTTAGGTGATAGTTTATCTAAGAAGTGGCAATAAGCCGACATTCTGATAATTAGATCAGTATGTTTTTGATTAGTGCTATGAAACGAGAAACCTCGTATGAAGGCCCCACAGGCAAGTGACAACAACAGCAGATCCTTGTCAGGAGACATACAAAGGGGTCAATCTTCTAAACCACTGGTTCCAGTCTTTTTGGCTGGTGTCTCTTTATAGCCAAGAAATGCCTACTTGCAAAGTCCTTGTCACACATTGTATATTTTTGAGCTGCAAGCTGTTTTTACAGTCCAGAGGAAGTACAACTCTTCAGCATTTCACAGGATTTTAGAAAAGTGACAGAAAATAAATGTGCAGAGCAGAGATGATTTAGTGTTGCGATTTAAGGGATGGCAGGGTTGCCTTGAAACTGTGTGCAGCTATTTATGATTCCATGAGTATGAATCTTAATTACTTTGGTGTTCCCATTTGTGAAACCATTTGTGGTTTTAAATGAAATTAACTATTAGATTGCCTCATAAACTTTTGATCTAGAGCCATGATTTTCCACAACCATTGTATTCATTAATAGTGGATCTAAGTTTTTGCCATTTTAAGCCATTTATGGGAGCAAGATAAATTGTTATAAATTGTAAGTAGAATATTGTCTAACACATTACTTTTCATGTACTTATTTAACTTAATTGTTTATTCTTTCTTTTCCAGTGAAAGTATGTCAATGGATGGGAAGGTGAAAGAGGGTGGGATCTGCGGGTGTTAGTGTTGTTGAGAGTCAGAAGTCAGAAATGATGTCTAATACTTTGGTTGAGTGTAGTAAACATTATCCTTTCATCATCATTGCAGTTAGCATTTAGCTCAAAGCACCTCTGTACCTTACTGATAATACTAAGTCCATCTTCTGCTTTTCCTACATTTTCAATCATTTCATAAACCTTCAGATTTATTTTGTGACCGCTTGGGGAATCCTCAACTGCTGTCCAAAACTTTCAAGTCTATCTTAAGGGCACTTATCAGTTCATTGGGACAGCATAAAATAATGCTTACTTTAAATATCTTGCTTTAAATGGCACTTGTGAGTCAGTGGTAAAAATACAGCCACTCATACTGTATTCATCCCCAGTGTGTAATTTTGAAGGTATATCATTCAGAGAGAAATAGATGGCCAGAGGATTTAGACTCGGAAACTCTTTTCGGATGTGCCTTTCAGTTCTGTAAATAGTTTATAGTGTATGTGGTTTCAGGATCTTTATGGTGCTGCAGGCCACCTAGTATAACCTATGTAGAAAACAGCAAACATAAGCGAAGGAAGAGCTTCTCTGAAATCATGCTTTGTGGCTTTGTAAGACATACAGTAGAGCAGTACATCATTACTTCAACTGCTACCATGACATTTATCAAAAACCAGCCAAAAAATGAAGTCATTATACAATTTAATTTGTGGTGTTTTGTACCACAGACTATTCATCTAATTTTCTCTGTCTTTCTATTACTCCATGTTGCTTTCTCTGACTCTTTATGGTTACTAAGAGAAACTACTTTTCAGCTTGCTTGCTTTTCAGCCACCACTTTTCTTTCTACCGTTGTGCGGTCGCTACAGCAACAGTGACCTTTGACCTCTTCAGGAAGAAGGGCATGGTTGAGCTATGGCTGCAGTAACTTAGTAGGTCCATTTCAGTGCAGTTCAACCTTAAACAAATAACTCAAGGCCTGTATTCTTTGAACTGCACAGCTCCCCAGGTTTCCAAGGTTAACACCACTCCTGCTTTGGAGAGTGATCTATAGTTTCATGCTTTGTCGTTTTTATCGAGCCCTTTGACCCTGCGGTCACACGGGGTCATTCTAGTCTACCAAATGAAACCATAAGCGGTAACAACGGCATAATTCCCCTCACTGAAAACTTAATGGTTACACACACTTAATAAAAAGGAAACTCAAATAGCTCTTTGGTTGGAGAGCAGACCTGGTGCAAGAATCAAAGTCAAACTGGGGTCATGGTCTGGATCTCTTGAAACTGATCTGCATATATTTAGCCATCACAAATGTTAAATGAATGGGAGTCACTGGAGCAGCTGTGATATGTTTCATAACTCTTGGAAACTTCACCATCAATCAACATCAATCAGCAGGACTTTGTTTTTATGGTGAATGATGATGATTTTAAAGTCATGTCAGCATTGCCAATCTAAAGAGCCTCCATATGTTACATATGCTGAAATGTAATTTGGAGTACATTGAGTTCTGGCAGGAAAACATCCTCACAAGAGCCATGAATGTGTAGATGACTTGTGAAGACAGCGTACCTGCACAGTTTGCTCCATGGCCTCGCTTTTCCAAGGTCATTTATAATTTTTATTGGCTACTTCAGTACTTCAGTTTACAAATGAAGGGCTTTATTCCAAAATACAATTCATCCACTTTGGAAAATATTTCCGCAAGTGTGTTATTAAATATCCTGTGAATGAAAACTTTGCATTTTAACCAAGAACTTGAGTTATAGACTCAAATAGAGTCCTTTTTTTTTCTTTTTTGACAGGCTACATTCCTCTTAATTGGTTTTAATTTTGCGCCAACAATGACTCTACTGGGAAAGATGTTAGTTATTCGAGACAATATTATTTTTAAACAAAATATTATCAGGCCTCTTTGGTATTTCAAGCCAGTGATCAGTCAGCAAATTCATACCTTTGACCTGGCAGTTCCAGCTGTTAGGATTTCCAGCGTTTTCCATGATCTTTTCAGATGATCTGATACAGTAGATGGAGCTTTTTTGTCCAAATTTAGCTCGTCATCGTTTCTAGTTTGGTTAAGACCCTTGTATCGCTGCCCACATCTCAAATTTGTTCAGTAATTCAAAAAGACCTGGTGTTTTGCCCATTGACGGCTATTTTCCTCTGGTTGTAGAAACAGTTTGTGGCTCTAAAATGTTATTACAGTCTATAATGTTATTATAGAGCCACAAACACAACATCTGACTTTGTTCGTTTCCTGTTTTCTCCTGAAAGTCAGTGTTGGTTTCTTTTAACTATGACTACAGTTGTTCTCTAACCTTAACCACATGGTTGTTGCAATAATCATGACGACAAAGTCCTTCTTCTTTGTAATTTTAAACCAAATCATACTTTACCCAGAAAAATTCTTTCTGTCCATCACCTGTTGATCAGAGCTTAGAAAGCAGGTTAGAATGAGGATGTCAGCTATGTCGTGTTACAAAAATGGCGTAAAGTGTGCATAAGAGTGATGCTTCAGTCATGTTACAGACATAACTTACACTTCCTTATCAACTGAACATGACAGATCCTCTCATCTCATTAGTTTAAGAAGAACAAAGTGAAATAACTTGGCTAACACATTGTGAGCAATTGTATCCCAAATGTAATCAGAAGGGACACAATCTGACAAACAGACAGAAACTAAACTTCTGACCAATCTTTGGCACATCTTGTGCTTCACTTGAATGATAAAGTTACAAGAGTAGAAGCAAAATACTATGTGTCGTTCCATTTTTTTACTCTCAGGCCATAAAGGGAGTTTTCAAGCCCAGATATCTGAGCACTTTGCCAAGTCATGAGTGCTAATAGCCCTGGCAGGTATCTTAAAGTCATTAGGTGCTATGCAACAGTGAAAATATTTCTTGCATCCTAATATCCAGGGAGGGAAAATAACATTCACATTATATCAAGTTAATCAGGACTTTATCTGTTATCTGCACATCTCGTCTGTGTCGTACAGGAACATCCTTGATATGTTTGAGACAGCAGTAGCCTAGTTTATGGAAATGTGTGAGCCTTCAATTCACAATAAACATTTCCAAACCACAGTGATACTTATGTGTCAGCTAATAAATATAAACGAGAGGGCCCTATTAAGAGATTGGTGGAGCCCCTGCTCTACAGTCCTCTATCAGCACTAACGTACAACACTTGGATTGGATTACACTGACGCTAATGTCTTTTGGCTCTTCTCGAAGGATATGATATAAGAATGGGAGAAATTTTGGTGGGAAGCAAAGTCTGGGATTTAATAAATGGCCCCAAAACTTCTAAGCTTATCAAAAAGCAAAGCAGCTGTGGTCAGAGGACAGCAAAGTTGCGCTTTGGGCCTATCGACGGTCACTCAATCTTGCCAATGGTGGTTATGAGGATGAAACGCAGCTGCTTCTTTTACAGTTTGAGACGGTGAGGACTTACTGGATGGACATGAACTGGCTTGTGTGAGGTCCTGAGGGGGGAAAAGAGACCTAAACCACAGCTGCAGGGCAACAAGCCATACAAGACCCACATCTCTTCACTTCCTCACTTGCATCTACGCCCGTTTCCTGTCTGAGCGGGGATATTATGCAGCTGATAATGACATGTAAAATAATAGCAGAGCAGATGATGAAAACACTTGACCTCCGACCTTGGGGGGATTTACATCTGACCTCAGTAGTGCAGAGAGAGATTCTGCTGCCGAATCAGTGCCTTTCCGTCTTGTTGTGTGGCCTCAGGAAAGCGTGAAAGGAGGCTGATTTCTGCAGCCTTGATTCAGGATGAGAGAGAAGAGCTGTGGTCACAACTCAATCTCTCCCATATGGGGAAGATATGAAGCTCGAGGGATGAGTAAAGTGGGGGAACAGTTTGTGTGGGTGTGTCTATCCAGAGAAGGACAAGACTGTGGCAGCTCAGTCATGCTACAGTTGAGAGGACTGAAATGTGATAGACTGAATCAAGATGAGGTTTATTTGGTTTAATTGAACTTCTGAAATTGTTTATCAGTATTTAAACTGATGAGTAGGAATACACTGGAGGTCATCAGCCCTTTGATCAACAGATGTTAAGAGGTGCTGTATGTGTATGAAATAGTTACCACTAATACTGTATTCCTGTTAGATTTGGGTCAGCAATCATTTTCTTGTAGCCTGAGCACATCTCCACAATTTAATTTCCACAGAAAAGTTACCTCCAAATGTTATAGAGTTCCAGTGTTTAAACAATAACACCCTCTATAACATATCTGAGCCTGGTGGCTAGTTAACTAGCTAATGAATCAGATCAAATAATTTAGGGAAGGTTCACTTTTACAGTTGTCAACTTGCATTCAGACTTGTCAAAACTCTCCTTTTTCTCAGGTTTCTCCCATATTTCAAGGGATTTCTACCGGGATGCTCCTGTAATTTGAACGTCCAAGAATTTATTAGGAATAATTTCATTTAATTTTGTAGGTTTGTCTGATGCCACCCAGGTTGGCAGATCAACTATGAAACACAACCTATTTTGATTTTGAAGTATAATCCCATTACTAATATTATATATACAAAGTATGCCGTATGAATTATAGAGTAAAATAATAGTTTATTTCAAGGTGCTTTACAAAAATGTGAAACAAGAATAAAACAGCTAAAGACAACAATTTCCCCCAAAATTATATTTATTCTGTTTAAGCAAAATCAATTTCGAAAATTGAGATATATGCTTGTTTGCTTAGTAAGAATACCATTTGTTAGTTAAGTGTGGAGCTCATTATCTAGATAAGCGCAAAGAGTGGAAGCAGGGGAAACAGCTACCATGAGTATGTCCAAAGTTCACTCCCTAAAAACCACAAATAGTTGTTTTTAAATTAGGGTCTATGTTCAGATTGATCAAACAAGATACAGTGTGCCAATTAATCAGCTTTAGCAACATTTCTAAATGAACAGAGCCAGGCTAGCTGTTTAGTCTTTATGCCAAGCTAAGCTAATGGCCTCCTGGCCTCCGGCTCCAAACTTACCGCACAGACATGAGAGTGGTATTGATTAACTAAGTCTTGGAAGGGAAAGGGATAAGCATATTTCTCAATATGTTTAACAGTTTCTTTAACAACAGTGATGAACTGACCAACACAGCCGTTTTTAATATCAGCTGTCTGGTTGTTTCAGGCTATGATTAGCTGGTGCGCATCACCAGCATTTCTGTATGACTTGTCAGCGACAGGTTTCAACAGATTTTCACCAGATTTTGTTCCCTCATGCGCCCAAATGTTATTGTGGTTTCTGCAGCCAGGGGACAATGCTCAACACAGTTTACAGTAAACAAGTACAACTCTAAATATGTTTTCACTATCAGCAAGTGAAGAGAGAAATGTAAATGTGAAAATACAAATGAACGGCTAAATATGTGTCAGGGTTTTTTAAACAATGAGAGTAAAAATGAGTCCCAAGACAGAATGACAGGCAGAATACTTTGTTAATCCTTGCGGGAAATTGGGAAATACCGTTGTGGTGCTATGGGCTTAGCCAGTAGCCTTGTAGTTTCTATCCCCACAACAGCCAATCCATCAGCTGACATGTTGAAGTGCTAGGCTTTTAGTGAGACAATGAAGCCCTCCCTGCTGACGTCTACACAGGAACAAGAGCCAAACGCCTCAAATGTGTTTAGAAAATGTAAACGAAGAAGGCTGAGAAATGTGTGCACAGTAAACTTTGGAGGATGACGTTTCCTTCTGGAAAGATACTGACCTTTCAGATTACAGGAAGCCCTACAGGATGTCGTCCAGGCTGTATTGCTCTATGATTGAGGCCTCTGCTACAAGACCAAGCAGACACCCGTATCATCTAACTCTTCAGAGGCAATAAAGAGAATAAGAGACTGCTACAGGGAAGGAGGTGCGGGGCTGATATGTTGCAGCTGGGACGGTCCTTTCTTATTTTGCCAATCACTACACAGCGTGGAAAACTGTCTATTTCTGTCGGCTGTGGGATGGTGTTTGAGTATGTGTTCTTTAGGTGTAGGAGGGGTCCACCTCAACAGCCGAGTTGACTGGAAACGGTTTGTAATGAGAGTCAAATGAGCCATATAGCATTATCATTGTGAATGACACTGTGTAATTACCTCATTCACACATGGACACCATAACATTTTGAAAAAGGCCAGTGACTGTCTGTGGATGTGCACGGATGTGTGCGGTTTGCGTGCATGTGGTGCAAATATGACTCACTGCCTTTGAACCCAAACACTCGCTAATGAATACTCAACAATACATAACGTATGTGTGTGTGTCTGCCTCTGTATCTGTGCCTGTGTTTGCAGCTGTGTTTAAAGCACTCCAGATATTTAAAAAAGAAATCTGGCACTCCATCAAGTCAAGTTGGTCTGAGACCACGCCGAGGGACCAGAGAGAGAATTAATCTATGCATATGATCATCCACCAGTTCGAAGTTCACTTTCCAGACTCTGAGAATGCTGTTTGTCAGATTGCTGACACTTTTGGAGACACATTTGGATTTTGTTGGATGCCTGGATGGAAAGCAAGGGGTGGAAACTGACCAGCAGAAGTGCTGCTACTTCTATTGTGGTACAGTAATAGATATTTAAAGTAATAGAGTGCTTTCTTGGGTCAAGTGATGGCCACAAAGAAAGTCAATGGACCACATTAGTTGTGACTCAAGTGTACAACTTCACCATAAGCTTTTTTAGCCATGGTAGCGGTCAGTGTCCGTTGGTTGGTCAGTCCACCACTTTGGTCCAGACTAAAATATCACAACATTGCATCGTCATAGTGAGCATGTTAGCGTACTAAAGTAAGCACTCAGCTCAATGAACAGCTGTGTCTAAGTACAGCCTCATAGAGCCGTCAGCACAGCTGTACACTCTTGTTTAATAGTACATGGCCCATTTCAGAATTGCGGGTACATTTCAAGTTTAGACAAAACAAGAAAGAATATTATTATTTTTTTGTAAAACCTTTTTAATTCCCATGGAGAATACTTTAAATTTAACACTTCCAGCATTTGCCAAGCTTAAACATGTAAGATTTAAAATATTAAATCTGAAAATCATCGTACTAACAGTTAAATCAGTCAACTCTGTTGCAGACAAATTAGGGTAAATATTTATAGTACTCAAATATAATACATTTTTAAACCATGTCTTTCCTATGAGAACTTTTATCTTTACATCCACTAATTCAACTTTACGTTTTCTAAGATAAAGACTCCTTTTTCAGGAGTAAAAAAATTGACACATTTAATTGGAAAGTTGCCAGTTCAGTTTGCATTTTCTCTAAATATAGCTCAAAAAATGAATGAAATACTTTGAAATTTCATATAGTGAGAATGTTAGTTATGACACAGCTTCAGGTTAATTTGTCAACGATAAAAAATATTTCATTATAGCTTTTTTTGAACAAAAAAAACAGAGTTGACGTGACTAATAGAGTTGACAAACCATGGGTAAAAGGCCAAAAACAGTAACATTAAAACTTTTTAAATGTAGAAATATTTCATAGAACATCGGAAAATCGATAAAGTCATCAATTTAATATATATATATATACACACACACACACATACATGTGTACTATATGTATGTATATATGTTCACGTGTAATGTACACGTTAGTGCTCTTTATTCAGAAAACCCTGATGTGCTAGCAAATAACATTAGCATGTTAACATTAGCATGTTAACATTAGCATGTTAACGGTGACACGATAGCAATTATCATTAACCTGTTAATATTAGCATGTTACCATTAACATGTTAGCACTGATGCGGTGACGCACTAGCAATTAGCATGTTAACATTAGCATGTATTTAATTCTTAATGGCTAATGCTAATTAGCATTAGCATGTTAACGTTTGCCTTTTAGCAATTAACATGTATTTAATTCCTAGTGGTTAATGTTAATTAGCACTAATTTTAGCATTGCTAACGCGCTAGCTGCTCTGCTATCTCTGTGTGTCATTTTAGACAGATAAGTTCCAATTAAGTACCAAAACTGCTAAGATGACCGCCGCTGATGCACTAGCAATTAACAGTAGCATGTTACCATTAGCATGTTAACATTAGCATGTTAGCACTGATGCGGTGACGCGCTAGCGATTAACATAAGGGGCGGCATTAGCTCAGTCCACCTTCCATATTTTTGGTCCATGTGGGACTTGAACCGGCCACCCTCCGGTTCCCAAGGCAAGTCCCACATGGACCAAAAATATGGAAGGTGGACTGATAGCTGGAGAGGTGCCAGTTCACCTCCTGGGCACTACCGGGGTGCCCTTGAGCAAGGCACCGACTCCCCCCAACTCACTGCTCACTGGGCGCTGGTCTGGCTGGCTGCCCATCACTCCACCATCTCTCTCTCCACATTTGCATGTCTATGCCGTTGTACTTGCATGTGTGTGTGTCCGGGTAAAATGCATGTAAATAAAAAAAATAGAGTGAAAAAAGAATTTCCCCATTGAGGGATTAATAACGTATATCTTCTTCTTCTTCTATAAGCATGTTAGCATTAGCATGTTAGCATTAGCATGTATTTAATTCTTAGTGGCTAATGATAATTAGCATGTTAGCATTAGCATGTTAGCAATTAGCATTTATTTAATTCCTAGTGGCTAATGTTAATTAGCATTCATTTTAGCATTGGTCGCTAATGTTAGCAAATAGCATTTCTTTACAGCTAGTGCTAACGCGCTAGCTGCTCTGCTTTCTCTGTGCGTCATTTTAGACAGACAAGTTCCAATTAAGTGCCAAAACTGCTAAGATGGCCGCCGCTCGGCTTCTCCCCCCTCTCCTCCTTCAGGCAGGCTTGAGGTTGCGAAGCAACCAGGACCTAAACAGCTCTTTCAGGCACACTCAATAATAAAATTGTAAACAATGGCTGTGATATGTCTCCGTTCATTTTGTGTGATTTCTTTTTTTTTAGGTGTGCTTCCGATGTTCTCGCAAACTCCTGAAACAAGTTGAGTCATGCTTGAAACAGGTTAGTGTCTCACCCTGCCAGCACGCCCCAAGTACAGTTGTGTTCATTAATAAATTACTCTGTAAAATGATAGTGTAGTGAAAGTTTCAGTGTTATGTCTAATGTATTTAGTGCTGATCTCAGGAATAGTGCCAGTGCTGTGTGATCGTATCTGGTGGAGGAGAAGCTCGGGGTCACTGAAGATGATGTTTGATAACAGAGAGAGGCAGCTGAACACTTGTAAGTACAAGCTGTGGCAAAGTCTTAGCAGATTCTATCATATGGCAGCAAAGCTTCTTAGCCTACATATATTGACTAATTCACTGGATAAAAAATTGAACATTGCTGTGTGAGAGGTCGGTCCAGGCTGAATGCTAAATAGAAAAATAAAAATAAAAAAGTATCCTGAGCTGAAAGAAGAAATCGTATTATAGGAAGGAGTTAAAAGGTCATGACAACATGAAAAAAGTGTGAAATGTTATTAGAATAAATATCTGAAAATATTCCCCTGTAGCCTGAATTCAAAATGGATACACTTTATATATATATATCTATATAAATATTCAAATATTTAAGATTTCCTACGTCCTTGAGGTTGCATTAAAAAAAAGTAGTTCTACGGGATCATTCTGATATTTTAGTTTTTGTCACCGACTTTTACAATCCTGCTCTGAGATCTGTTCCTGTGTTGATCTGGCTGTAGAGACACAGTCCGCTGCTTCAGTCAGCTGTCTCCATAACTCCTAAATCTGTGTCTGACCCCAAAACTTTAGGCTTCATTGCCCCCAGACCATCCTAATACTTCAGGTTGTAGTGATTTGTGGTTTCTCCAGTTTATTTGTTCAATTTAAAGTGAGGGGAATATGATTTTGTGGATGTTCAAGTCTAAATTAAAAACAATCTGATGAGCCATTTCATCAGTTCACCTCTAGTCAAATGGAGCAAGGTGCAAACTGAGCTCATGATTAACTGAACATTTCAAATGTTGATATATCAGCCCACAAGCCTTACTCTATCTTAGTAGTCCATGTCGTGATTCATAGCCAAGATGAGTTTTTCCTCTATTTTAGCAACAACTTTATTACTGCTGGTCAAGCTGTCGAACCTGAAGCTCGAAGGTGAATCGGGCACTTCCTTACTTTGCAAGTGTTAAGCTGTTGTTTCAAAGAAACCTGTCTTCTGCTTTCTGTAGTGGTTTTCAGCGTGCCAGACCTCTTCCTGTCAGTTTCTTCCACTTTCTGTCTTTTTGATGGTGTAAGAGACGAGGGCTTTGAGACTCTGGACCTCACTTCAGACAAAGTTGGAAAGGCGCCCCCTTCACTCTGACTTAGTTTACCTGCTTAGTTTGCTAAATTTCTAGATGTCTATGGTGATGCTATTTGATCCCATATCGACATCCTAAGATTGTTTATTAGTTCTGACTCTGGTAAGTTCCCCAAAACTACAGTATCTCTGAACTCTAGTTTAGTCTCTGTGATCTCCTTTTGACAACTAACGTCAATTTTTTGCTTCCATTCACTGAGACTCCCCCTAAACAGTCCGTAGCCCCCCGGGAGGTCCGCTAAAATAAAGACGTACACTTTAATGGTCTGTCTGGCTTCCTTTGTTAACAGCCCTTTTCTTGCGTTATTATGCACTATATTGTTTCCGCAGTGTGATATTGTCCAAATAATGCCAGAACTGTTTGTTTACAACACTGCTTTTATACAGACGGGGTTTGTCAGTACTCAACGTTGTTTAGGAATAGTTTGCAACACCTTCCAAGGTTTAATTTACTTCCACTGCTGCAGAACTACAGTTTTTAACCAATTATTTGTTCCTTTATTACTTAATTTTACCTTGACCTCCATTCAGTTCAGTTTTCACACTTCCAACAGCTTTCTGTTTACCATTGTACCATCAAGCTGTTTTAAAACTGTAGGT
Source organism: Larimichthys crocea (assembly GCF_000972845.2). NCBI lineage: Eukaryota > Metazoa > Chordata > Actinopteri > Sciaenidae > Larimichthys > Larimichthys crocea. The sequence continues at coordinate 22,303,786 of NC_040011.1, forward strand.
GAGTTGTGTACATGTATATTCGATTTCTCCAACATAGAACTCTGGAATTGGATGATGTCCATAAAATTTGTTCAGGGTTTTACAAAGTTATCCTATAATTTTAGCTCTTTGTGGAGAATCTGTTTGGAGGCATTTTATCCAAAACAATTATTGTGGACACATCCAGCGGATTTAGTATTTAAGAAGCTTTGTGTTACCTCAACATCACTGAGGGAAAGTATTCACAGAACAGTGGATCATGTTACATAAATTAAAATGTTCATTTATTGATTTAACTCCAAACCTATTGGTAAAACAAGAACAGATACTGCATGGAGTAGGGACTAGTGTGTAGGATTTCGAGGCAAACTGTAATGAGTCCCCTCAGTGTCACACACTGAAGTGTCTTTTCTTGGCGTCTATAGTTTCTGAGAGCTTCACAAACATGCTGCCACAGAGGAAGACGTAGTAACAGCTTCAACTGCATACCTGAGTTCCTCTGGACTGTCATCTTCTTCTGGTGTGGTGATGCTCTGGTTTTGTTTCCTGTAATCTGAATGAAGCAAAAATCTAAATTTTATTGTGATCGCTCTTAGTCTGGCCCCTCTCTGAGACCAGTTTGCTTGGACACCCGACCAGGAGGACTCCAACAACAACACAAGGTCCCAGGGTCACCGGAACACGCAACTCTCCACCACGATAAGGAGCGCTTCTTGGGGGATTTCTGTTTAGCATTACCACGTCATGGACTCATGCTACTTCCCGTACTCTTACTTCCTGTGCTCCTCCCTCCTTGCTACTCTTTTTCTCCTGATACCTTCTCCATACCCTACCTATTCATCGTCATACGTTATACCAAATTACATTACATTTACTACATTACATTACATACATTTTACTCATTACATTACCATTACATTATACATTACATTACAATTACATTCTACTAATTACATTACATTAATATTTTACTTACATACATTAATTACATTTTACTCATTCAGTTACATTATATTACATTACATTTTACTACTACATTACATATTACATTTTCCTACTCTACATAATATTACATTACTTTACATTTTGCTACATTCCATTACATTAATCAACTACATCTTTATCTTGTTCTCCATCTTCTCGATGTCAGAGGAGGGGGAGGAATGTCGGACACTTCGTTATCACTGAGGACATCCTATTCGTTAGGTTCGTCATGTTTGTCCTCCAGTGATAACAGTGATGTCTTCTTCCTCGACAGGATGGTCTACATCGGCCTCAAAAACCATCCATGATGATGAGGTTGTTGCCATCTTAAACTTCTCCTCAGGTGACGTGTAGTCACAAAAAGCAGAAGTTTCATCTGACGACTCCTCATCATCATGATTGTCATCGGTCTGTAGTCATCCATGTCGACTGAGCTGTCCTCCTCTGTTCAGGACTCTTCTCAGAAGGACTCCTCATCTGACTGGATGTCTTCCACCATCCCGTCAGACGAAGAAGTTACTCCTTCCAGCGTTTCCCTGGCCTTGGACCGGGGGCCAGTCCTCATCACTGTCCTCCCTGCTCCTCTTACTGGAAACGCTAGTACCAGAAGAGGAGGAGGTGGATCCTCGATGCTGCTGAGGACTCAGGCGATGATTCACACTCCCAACATCATCGCCTTCATCGACCTCATAGCACCCAGAGAGACAGTGATGTGGCCATCGTCTTCATCTGAGGAACTGATGCCAAAAAGGCTCTGTCATCATCTGAAGAGCTGAAGGCCGGGAGCCTTCGCCTTCAGATGAAGAACAGAACACTGAGAAGGCATCGTCCTCATCTGAAGAACTGGAGAGGGAGTCTTCGTCTTCTCTGAAGAGCCTGAAACAGGGACGTCTTCGTTAGAAGAGGTGGATCCCTCGGCTTCATCCGAAGGGTGAAGTCGGGGTCCCATCCTCCATCAGAAGAGCAGAGCTCTCATCTCATCCGAGAGAAGATGTCGGGTCACCACCTCTCCGTCAGAGGATGGAGCCCTCGCCATCATCTGATAGATGATGTCGGGGTCACCATCCTCTCCGTCAGAAGGAATGGAGCCCTCGTCATCAACACATCGATGAGCTAAGAACAAGTACCTCTTGCACGAAGGCGAGGACATCTGCAGGAAAATATTAAAAGAAAGTTGAGTTATAGAGTTCAGTTATAAGTTGTGAATAGTTTAAAAATTAATCCACCCAAATAACACTTAAACACTTAAATTGCATTCTGTCATAACGTTGTGTGTGAGAAATGGACATGACAAAACCAACTGCAATATCTCTCCTGAGTAATCATGTTCACAGTCACCCGTCCATGCAAGACCACATCACTTATTTACGAAGGTTGTGAAACACATCAACGGCTCACACACACACACACCACACACACACACCACACCACACCACACCACACCACACCACCACACACACACCACCACCACAGTGGTACCAAACATGGACCGTGCACCATCAACATGCAATAACCTTATTACAAATATCAATTTGGTTCAACGCAACAAGTTGTCTTGCCAGTCTTCCTACAAGCACAAACATGGTGACTGGATCGCAAACAAGACGAAGCAAGAGACAGAGTCTTAGTCTGGCCCCTCTCCTGAGACCAGTTTGCTTTGGGACACCCGACCAGGTGATCCACAACAACACAGGTCCCAGGGTCACAGGAACACGCAAACCTCTCCACCACGATAAGGTAGCGATTCTGGAGAGGAAAGTTTATTTGTTTTCAATGTTACATTACATTACATTACATTACATTTTACTACATTACATTACATTACATTACATTTTACTACATTACATTCATTTTATCACATATACATTACATTCCATTATATT